>NW_019943181.1:157991-174041 GCF_002910315.2 Salvelinus sp. IW2-2015 | reverse complement strand
TCACTCCACTAGACCCTGTGTCCTAAAGTAGGTGCACTACTCACCTCTGATGCTCCAAGACCCTAGTCTAACGTAGGAATCACTACCCTATAGACCTGGCTAAGTAGTGCACTACTACCATATAGACCCTGGTCCTAACAGTCACATGCCACTACACCTATAGACCTGGTACTAAAGTAGATGCACTTACTACCCTATAGACCCTGGTCTAACAGTAGTCCTACTACCCTAGTAGACCCTGGTCTAAGTAGTCACTACTACCCTATGAGCAGCGGTCAACAGCTAAAGTGCACTACTACCCATAGAACCCCTGGTCCTAACCGTAGTCACAACTACCCTATAGACCCTGGCAAAAGTAGTGCCACTACCGCTATAGACCTGTCTACGTAGCCACTACTACCCCTATAGACCCTGGTCTAACAGTAGTCCATACTACCCTATAAGACCCTGGTCTAAGTAGTCCTACTACCACTATATAGACCTGGTCTACAAGTAGTGCACTACCCTATAGAGACCCTGGTCTACAGAGTGCCACCTATAACCCTGCAAATCTACTTATAGACCCTGGTCTAAGTAGTGCCCCTACTTATGCCCTAGTCAACGATCTCCACTACGCCTGGCTAAAGTAGTGGGCACTACTACCCTATAGACCCTGGCTAAAGAGTGCACTACTACAGATCTATAGAGCCCCTGTCAGAAAAAGTAGTGCCACTACTACCAGTAGCCGCCCTCTGGTCTAAAGTAGTGCAAACTACATACCACTATAGACCGCTGGTCTAAAGTGTGCACTAACTAACTATTAGACCTGGTCTAAAGTAGTTCACTACTTTATACAGCCCAATCTCGGCCAATTCAAACTAGGGGGAGACTAAACCTAACTGAAAGTCCGCTTCCTAAAAACAGGGAATTTATATCTCAAATTTTGGAGGAGTTAGAATTCAGCGACGATCCAGTAGGTCCTGTATCACAGTCTTATTAATACGCACCTATTAACACATCACGAAAACATAGTTAAGCACACATACACACCACACACTTACACATGGGTGGCGACCCAACACACAACACACAATCTTCACTATGACATCAGACTTTAACTGACAGGCTAGTTTTGTTTATTCACACCAACACACACACACACACACACACACACGCTGGATATGAGATGTATTTCATGCTGTGGTCCCCAGTTCATACCTCTGAAGCCCTGGTCCTTTGATTGGTCGTAGAATGATCTGAAGGCAAGCATAAGGAAATCTACCAAAATGGCTCTGACAAGTGAAGGAGAGGAGAGAGGAGAGGAGAGGAGAGGAGAGAAGGAGTGGAGGGGAGGGGAGAGGAAGAGGAGGGGGAGGGAGGGGAACGAGGAGAGGAGAGGAGAGGAGCCAGCGAGAGGAGAGGGAGAGGAAGAGGAAGAAGGAGAGTGAGAAAGGAGAGGAAGAGGAGAGGAAGAGGGAGAGAGAGGAGAGGAGAGGAAGAGATCGAAGAAGCGGCCTAAGATAAAACCGCCTCCTCCTCTTCCACAATCCTCCTCGGCCATGCCTATCTAAAATGTCCTGATGGAAAGTAGCTTCGAAAAGTCCCCGAAAGCTTCCAAGCACCACTATTGCTCAGTGACATCAACTCCTCTTACAGGTTGATGACATCACTTCCAAGACGTGGACGTCGTCATATGGTTGGAGCTTTGAGTCTTTGGTCCTCCGGATGTGCTGACTGCCGTATCCCCCATCATGCCGTTGGTGCCGTAGAAGTTCCCCCGCCATGTGCTGGTCATCTGGTGTGGGGAACCGCATGTGCGCGCACACACACACATGCACACAGCACAGACAAACACAGATTTTATACTAAGGTCCAATGTTATGTTAAATATACAGTTACACACATATTGCCTCGTAGAAACACAGTTAAAACACAAGGTAAATTTCCTCTCAACACACGGTCCTCACAAGATAGGTAATACAAACACACACACACACATTCAGTGTGTGGTCTCTCACCTGAAGTGATGGCGCACTGATCCTGGCTGTACCTGCTGAGGCACGGACGCCACTCCACCCACATGCTTTCTGTTGATGTCCAAGTGATGTTTGTTGCTGTGCTCCCATGAATGCCGTTAATGTTGCACTCCCATCATTGCCCTCTCTGCTGAGCTCCCATCATGCTCTTCTGCTGAGGCTCCCATCATACAGCTCTGCTGAGCTCCCAATCATATCACTCGTGCTGAGATCCGCATCAATGCCTCTCTGCTGAGCTCCCATGCGATACCACTTGAACTGAGCTCCCATCATGCCATTACTGCTGAGCTCCCATCATGCCGTCTGCTGAGCGTCCCAGTCATGCGTTGCTGCTGAGCTAACATCCCATGCCGTTGCTGGCTGAGGCTCCCACATACCACTCTGCTGAGCTCCATCATGACGTTCTGCTGAGCTCCCATCATGGCCGTTCTTGCTGAAGCTCCCCATCATTACCACTCGTGCTGACATCCCATCATGCTTGGCTGATGATTTATCATGCGGGTGTGGCACTTCTGCCATTGAACGGGGATGTGTTGACGGCTTGCCCCATGACACGCTGTTGAGCCATAAGCCATTCTGCTGAGCTCGCCGATCATGCGTTTGCTGAGCTTCCCATCAATGCCGTTCTGCTTGTGTCTGCCACCATTCATTCTGCTGAGCTCCATAACCTTGCTGTTGCCTCTCCCCCATCATGCCGTTCTGCTGCGGACCACTCAGGGCCCATCATGGAGTGTGATGTCAACCATGGCTCCTCCCATCGTCCCCCCTGCGGGCCAGGGAAGGTAACGATCCGTAAGTAAGCCCCGCTGGGGCTGGGTTCATGTACAGGCCCAGCTGGAGATACAGTTGGGCATGTTCTGTGAACTATTATTAGACTTGATTCAAAAGGACAGTTACAGGAAACGACAGTTAGGTAAGGACGTTTAGGAAAGGACGTTTTGAAAGGACGGTTAGGAAAGGACGTTTCGAAAGGACGGTTAGAGAAAGGACGTTTAGGAAGAAACGTTTCGAAAAGGGAGCAGTTAGGAAGGAACAGTTAGGAAAGGACGGTTAGGAAAGACAGGTAGGAAAGGAGGTAGGGGAGTTAGGAAAGGACGGTTAGGAAGGACCGGTTAGGAAAGGACGGTTAGGAAAGGACGGTCTAGAGGACGGTTAGGAAAAGGACGGTTTAGGAAAGTGACGTTTAGGAAAGGACGTTTAGGAAAAGGACGTTTAGGAAACGGACGGTTAGGAAAGGACGTTTTCGAAATGGACGGTATAGGAAAGGACGTATTTGAGAAGACGGTTTTAGGAAAGAAAGACGTTTCGAAAAGGACGGTTAGGAAAAGGACGGTTAGGAAATTGGAAGCGTATTAGAAAGGGACGTTTTACGAAAGTGACGGTTAGGAAAGGACAGTTAGGAAAGGACGGTTTAAGGAAAGGACCGGTTTAGACAAGGACAGTGGAGAGTGGACAGTTAGGAAAGGACAGTTAGGAAAGGAACGGTTAGGAAAAGGACAGGTAGGAAAGGAAGTTAGGAAAGGACGGTTTTAGGAAAAGGACGGTTAGGAAAAGGACGGTTAGGAAAGACAGTTGGAAAAGGGATCAAGTTAGGAAGGACGGTTAGCGAAGGACGGTTAGGAAGGAAACCAGATTAGGAAAGGACGAGTTAGGAAGGACGGTTAGGAAAGCACAGTAGGAAAGGACGAGTATAGGAAAAGGAGTTACAGAGAAAGGACGGTTAGGAAAGGACGGTTAGGAAAGGCGGTTAGGAAAGGACAGTTAGGAAAGGACGGTTAGGAGAAGGACGTCTATAGGAAAGGACGGTTAGGAAGGACGGTAGGAAAGGACGGTTAGAAAGGACAGTTAGGAGGACAGTTAGGAAAGGACAAGTTAGGAAGGAACGGTTAAGGAAAGGGACGGTTAGGAAAAGGACGGTTAGGAAAGGACGGTTAGGAAGGACGGTTAGGAAGGACGGCTAGGACTAGGACGTTTCTGGAAAGGACCCAGCGTCTAGCGAAAGGACGCTCCTTTTCGAAAGGACGTTCTAGGAACACGGACCGGTTAGGAAAGGACGTTTAGCGAACGACGTTTCCGAAGGCACAGGTTAGGAAGGACAGTTACGGAACAGGACGGCCTTAGGAAGCGATGGCTTACGGAAAGGACGGTTAGGACAACGGACAGGTAAGACGGACAGCTTAGGAAAGGACCGTTTAGGAAAGGGACGGTAGGGAAGGACGAAGTTGAAGACGGGTTAGGAAAGGACAGTTTAAGGAAAAGACAGTTAGGAAAGGACAGTAGGAAAGGACAGTTAGGAAGGGACAGTTAAGGAAGACGGTTAGGAAAGGACCAGTTAGGAAAGGACGGAATTAGGAAGCACGGTTAGGAAAGACAGTTAGGAAAGGACGGTTGGAAAGGACGGTTAGGAAAGGACGGTTAGGAAAGGCGGTTAGGAAAGGACGTTTAGAAAGGACGGTTAGGAAAGGACGGTTAGGAAGGACGGTTAAGAAGGACGGTTTTAGGAAAGGACGTTTTCCGAAGACGGTTAGTAAGGGACGGTTAGGAAAAGGACGTTTAGGAAAGGACGTTTCGAAAGGACAGTTAGGAAAGGACAGTTAGGAAAGGACGGTTGAGAGAAAGAGGACGGTTAGGAAAAGGAACAGGTAGGAAAGGACAGTAGGAAAGGACAGTTAGGAAAGGACGGTTAGGAAGGACAGGTAGGAAAGGACGGTTAGGAAAGGACGGTTTTGGAAAGGACGTTAGGAAGGACGGTTAGGAAAGGACTAAGATAGGAAATGGGACAGTTAAGGAAAGAACAGTTAGGAAAGGACGGTTAGGAAAGGACAGTTAGGAAAGGACGGTTAGGAAAGGACGGTTAGGAAAGCACAGTTAGGAAAGGACGGTTTTAGGAAAGGACGGTTTTAGGAAAGGACGGTTAGAGAAGGACGGTTAGAAGGTACGGTTAGGAAAGGACAGTTTAGGACAGATCGGTTAGGAAAGGAACGTTTTAGGAAAGGACGGTTAGGAAAGGACCGGTTTTAGGAAAGGACGGTTAGGAAAGGACGGTTTTAGGAAGGACAGTTAGAAAGGAACAGTTTAGGAAAGGACAGTTAGAAAGGACGGTTAGGAAAGGACGGTTAGGAAAGGACGGTTAGGAAAGGACGGTTAGGAAAGGACCGGTTAGGAAAAGGACGGTTAGGAAAGGACGGTTAGGAAAGGACGGCTAGGAAAGGACGTAAATTTCGAAAGGACGTGTTAGGGAAAAGGACGTTTTCGAAAGGACGTTTAGGAAAGAACGGTTAGAGAAAGGACGGTTAGGAAAGGACGGTAGGAAAGGAGGTTTAGGAAAGGACGGTTAGGAAAAGACGGGTTAGGAAAGGACAAGTTAGGAAGCTAGAAGTTGAAAGGCAGTTAGGAAAAAAAAACGATAGTGACCACTTTTTTACTAAAGACAGGCCAGCTGGAGGTACACACACATGACAGACAAGAAACACAGTTAACCGTCCATTCAATTTCGAATGCAGAACCTAAGCGTTCATATTACAGGCAGCGATATAGGTGTCGACTAACAAGGTCCAGAGATGCTCTAATTAAGAAATAAGGCCACGGGGGGGGGGGGGGGTTGGTATATGGCCAATATATCACGGCTAAGGGCTAACTGCGTTTTGCATGACGCAATGGCTGGGAGTTGCCTGGACACATGCCCTAATTGGCCAGATACCACAACCTCCAGGACTGCCTTAATTGCTATTATAAACTAGTTTAACCAACGTAAGTAGTTCAAAAAAACGTGTGGTATACAACGTGGTATAACGTTTCCGATATACACGGCTGTCCAGCCAATCAGCATTCAGGCTCGAACCACCCCAGTTATAATTGTTGAATAACATAACAGATACTTTGAAACATAACAACTACAACAGTGACTCTCCTACTCCCGTGCTATGTCAGGTTTCTGGTGCGATGTGGTGTGGTTGCGTAAGGGATAGAAAATAAAAACAAGAGGATGGAGTCGTTGGACAGTCTTTCGTCCCAGGAGCCCTCCTGTTCCTGGGTGCCGATCCAGGAAGCAAGGCTGAGGTTCTCGGGTACGGACGCGGCCCACACAAACCCCTTGGGCATGGAGCTACCCACCGGCTGGAGAGAGGAGGGATCGTTACATAGGGTTAGTGTGTGGTTGTGTGTGTGTGTGTGTGTGTGTGTGTGTTGTGTGTGTGTGTGTGTGTGTTGGTGTGTGTGTGGTGTGTGTGGTGTGTGTGGTGTGTGTGGTGTGTGTGTGTGTGTTGTTGTGTGTGTGAGTGTGTGTGTGTGTGTGTGTACGTGTTTAAGCTATTCTTGTGGGGACCCAGAAGTCCCCTGACAAGAATAGAAACGAACAAAAAAGTTGACCAGCTGGGACATTTTGTTAAGTTCCCCACAAGGTCAACATGCTATTTCTGGGGTTTAGGGCATAAGGGTAAGAATTAAGTGTTTAGGGCTTAGAATTAATTATATAAGGTAGAGCTAGGGGTTAGTGGTGTAGGGTTAGGGTTAGAGCTAAGGGGGTTTAAAGGTTAGGGTTTAGGGATAGTTGAGGTTTGGGTTAGGGTTAGGGTTAGGGGAAAAGGATTTTGAATGGGACTGAATTGTATGTCCCCACATGGTTAGCTGTACAAAGACTGTGTTTGTGTGTGGTGTCCTGGTGTATAACTGTTATTAACTCTCTCTGAAATCCATGTGGTCTTGGTGGAGGTGTGGAGGAGAGGCAGGCAGGGAGCTGAATAGATTCAGGTCAGAAGTGCACCGTAGCTAAGGTTAGCCCACCAGAGCACGCATGGAGAACAAAAAGAATACAAAGAATATCAATAACTGATACGTGACGACGAAGTACAACTCCCCCTCTCTGTAGAGCTGGAATCTACGCATTTAGATATCAAGAGGATGGGGAGCAGGATGCATCTGAGAGAGAGAGGAAAGACAGAGAGAGAGAGACAGAGAGACCGAGACAGAGACAGAAGGAGAGAGAGACCAAGAAGACAGAGAGAAAGAGACAGAGAGACAGAGAGACAGAGAAGAGACACGAGAGAGACAGAGAGAGACAAAGGAGAGAGAGATGAGAAGAGAGATGATAGAGACGGAGAGAGAGAGAGAGACGAGAGATCAGGAGGAGAGAGAGAGAGAGAGAGAGGCAGGTAGAGAGAGAGCCACAGAGCACAGAGACACAGAGACACAGAGACACCAGAGAGCACAAGACAGGAAGAGAGGAGAGAGAGAGATAAAAAAGAGAAGAAAAAAGAGAGAGAGAGAGAAGAGAGATGGAGAGAGGAGAGACAGACAGAGACACAGAGACAGCAGGAGACAGGAGAAGGACAGAGAACACAGACAGAGAGGAGGAGATGAGAGAGAGGCGGAGAGAGAAGAGTAGGAGGAGAGAGATGAGAGAGAGAGAGAGAGAAGAGAGAGAAAAGTCATCCTCGGGTAAATTAGTCCAAGTTAACTTTTGTTTTGATGCAGTTGTTTGTGGTGAAGGATTTTCGGGGAGCGGTGAACACATAGCCCTCTGTTTTGTCAACCAGACTACCTCACATGTTTGTACAAGTTGAAATTACATTTCACTATTAACTAACTAACTCGTCATAGGGAGCAGAAGGCCCAAATGTGTGAATTACCCCAGAGCATCTGTAAAACCTTGCTGGCTTTACTCTATAGGGTAGTAGTGCACTACTTTAGACCAGGGTCTATAGGGTAGTAATGCACTACTTTAGACCAGGGTCTATAGGGTAGTAGTGTACTACTTTAGACCAGGGTCTATAGGGTAGTAGTGCACTACTTTAGACCAGGGTCTATAGGGTAGTAGTGCACTACTTTAGACTAGGGCCCATAAGGATCTGCTAAAAAGTAGTGCACTATATAGGTAATTGATTCTCAGTCAATTGTCCTTTAAAAACCGACCGGCTAATCAGAAACCAAAGATGACAGGAGAGCTTTATTATGGCTAGTGATGGCTAGTAATGGCTAGTAATGGCTAGTCATGGCTAGTAATGGCTAGGGCAGATGTATAATGTTGCTATTGTACTAAACGATTAGCATACTAGTGATTTATACAATATTAGTTACTTTCAAACGTGTGGAGGACATTTAAAGCAGTGTAATACATACACACTACCAGTCAAAAGGTTTACAACATCTACTCATTCAAGGGTTTTTCTTTATTTTTTATTATTTTCTACATTGTAGAATAATAGTGAAGACATCAYKACTATGAAATAACACATATGGAATCATGTAGTAACCACAACAAAGTGTTTGTCACGCCCTGACCTTAGAGAGCCTTTTTATTTCTCTATTTGGTTAGGTCAGGGTGTGACTTGGGTGGGCAGATCTATGTGTTCTATTTCTATGTTGGCCGGGTATGTTTCCCAATCAGAGGCAGCTGTCTATCGTTGTCTCTGATTGGGGATCATACTTAGGCAGCCTGTTTTCCACCCTGAGTTTGTGGGATCTTGTTTTTTTGTATAGTTACTGTGTAGACCTGCAGAACGTTACGTTTGTTTATATTTAGTTGTTTTTTTGGTGTTCATCAATAAAGAAGACGCTTACCACGCTGCACCTTGGTCTCATTCATCTAACGACGGACGTGACAGTGTTAAGATTTTTCAMAAAGCCACCCTTTGCCTTGATGACAGCTTGGCAAACTCTTGGCATTCTCTCAACCAGGAATGCTGGAATGCTTTTCCAACAGTCTTGAAGGGGTTCCCACATATGCTGAGAAGCTGTTGGCTGCTTTTCCTTCKCTRTGCKGTCCYACTCWTCCCAAACCATCACAATTGTGTTGAGGTCAGGGGATTGTGGAGGTCAGGTCATCTGATGCAGCACTCCATCACTCTCCTTCTTGGTCAAATAGCCATTACACAGCCTGGAGGTGTGTTGAGTTATTGTCCTGTTGAAAAACAAAAGATAGTCCCACTAAGCCCAAACCAGATGGGATGGCGTATCACTGCAGAAGGCTGGTTAAGTGTGCCTTGATTTCTAAAATAAATCACAGACAGTGTACCAGCGGAACCGCCCTCGCACACCATCACAGCCCTCTCTTCCTGCTTCACGAGCGGAGAACACCTGAGAGGCCACGATTGCACGGAGATCATCCAGACGTTCACAGCTCAGTGCATCTCTCTATCTCACAAAGACAGCCTCCGAGTTGGGAACAAAAATCTTCCAATTTAGGACTCACTCAGAACAAAGGAAAAATGGCCATCGTTTAGTGCTAATGTCACATGCTCATGATTTTGGCCCAAGTAAGTCTTTCTATTATTGGTGTCCTTTAGTAGATGTTTCTTGGCAGCAATTCGACGCATGAAGGCCTGATTCCACAGTCTCCCTCTGAACAGTTAATGTGGTAAGATGTGTCTGTTTTACTTGAACTCTGTGAGAATTTATTTTGGGCTGCGCAATTTTCTGAGGCTGGTGCCTCTAATGAACGTATCCTCTGCAGCAGAGGTACTCTGGTCTTCCTTTCCTGTGGCGGTCCTCAAGTGAGGAGCCAGGTTCACACACTAGAGCGTCTAGCGGTTTTGCGACTGCATCTGAAGAAACGTTCAAAAGTTCTTGAAATGTGTCGTATTGAGTGAGTCTCTTAAAGTAATGATTTACTGTCGTTTCTCTTTGCTTTATTTTAGCTGTTCTTGCCATATAAATATGGAACCTTGTGTGATTTTGAACCGAAAGGTATGACTATCTTGCTGATAACCAATCCAATCCATTGTCGACCAACACGCTGCTGATTGGTCCAAATGGCGTCTTGACGAGAAGCTCAAAAGGAAATTCCACTCACAAGTTAAACGCTTCTTTAAGAAGGCAACACTGTTCATTCTGGTGAAATGCATCCCTAAGGTGAACGTATCCCTCAATATGAAGCTGGCGTTATAGAGAGAGGGTTTGCCCAGAAAGAAGTGTTGCAAGAGGCTTGTCATACACAAGCAAAGTGATGACCGAATCTTCCAATATAAAATAACATTTTGATTTGTATAACACTTTTTTTGGGTTTAAACGACCATGATTCTATATGGGTTATTTCCTGGTTTTGATGTCTTCGCTATTATTCTACAATGTAGAAAATAGTAAAAATATAAAGAAAAACCCTTGAATGAGTAGGTGTTCTAAAACTTTTGACCGGTASTGTATAGGATGGCTATTCATTTTTATCTTAAAGGATAAAATTAGCAGGTATGCTAGTCTAGCCAATAACCCCTCTGGTTACATCGTTTTTTTTTTTATAGCTTAGCTTGCTATATCACGATTCTTTGTAGTATGATCTATTGAGCATATCAACTCACTGTGCTACGTCTAGGGTGGCAAAAATACGTAAACGTTCCTAAAATTTACGGAATTTCCCAAAATCCTGGTTGGAAGGATCTCGGAAATCACGAGCGGATAAGCAGGATTTCTGGACATTCTGGGAATTTGAGGAAAGTTCGTTACCCTAGCAACATCCTCAATATGACATGTAATATGAAGGCCTTACTGTATATAAGGGAGAGACGAGCGAGACAAGGAGAGTAAGGAGGGAAGGAGATAAGGAGATAAGGAGGGAAGATTGGAGATAAATAAAGGGTTGAGTACAAGGGGCTGTTCCAGGAAGCAGGATCATTGAGTTAGCCAGCTGTCTGAACTGTCCTAAATATTRGGAAATGACATTGCATTTGTTTTGTATATATATATATGTGTGTAGAGAGAGTTGAAATTAGCATGTTGTAAGTGACTTGACAACCAACAACACATATTCAAGTTTAGCTTTCAAAATGAAACAGAAAACCCCCTAAAATGTACCAGAAAATTAAGAGAGATATCTGACTGTTTGTCAAAGTTAGTTGGCTAATTTAATCCTGCTTTCTGGAAAGGCTCCTAACTGTGAATCGAGGTCATTGTGATGATAGAGAATATGTTTGTGTCCAAAACTGCACCCTATTCCCTATTTAGTTGTCACGACACATATGTCGTGGTTTGAATACATTCGTCTCGAAGAAGCGGACCAAAACGCAGCGTGGTTTGAATACATTCTTCTTCTTCTATCTTTAATGAAGAACACTTAAACAAACTTACAAACAAAACGAATAAGACGAACGTGACCGCTATATAAGCAATGTGCTAACATGCAACATAACATCGACAATCACCCACAACCCACAATACAAAACAGGCTACCTAAATATGGTTCCCAATCAGAGACAACGCAAAACACCTGTCTCTGATTGAGAACCATATCAGGCCAAACACATAGAAATAGACAAACTAGACATACAACATAGAATGCCCACWCAGATCACACCCTGACCAAACAAAACATAGAAACATACAAAGCAAACTATGGTCAGGGCGTGACATTAGTACACCTACTGTATTTAGGCCCATAGGGGATCTGGTTAAAAGTAGTGCACTATGTAGGGAATAGAGTGGCATTTTAGGACGTGGGCCTATTTGACCACCGACAGTTGTGTGTGTGTATGATAGTTGTAGAATACACAGGTTTATACATTTGATTGATGTCTACTTGAGACTGTATGACATGAATGTCTTATCTATGAATGTCCACTATCTGAACAGCAGGTCTGTATGTTTAATGTCTCTCTGTGCACACGTCTAGGAATGTCCTGTTCCACTATCTGAATGACATGTCAGGTGGCTGTTAGTTGTTTTAATGTTCTCTCTGGGTGCTAGCTACGTGCTATTCGGGATGATGGGTGCCACTATGGTGCGTGTATACAGGCATAGGTCTTGGTATGGTTTTGGATATGTCCTCTTCTCTGTGTCACACGTCCTTAGGAAGTGTTGTCTTGCAGCGGTAGTCTTTGATGGAACGTAGCTTATTGGTCCTGTGTATGGTTGTGATATTAGTTGGCTCCTCTGCTGCACACGTCTATTGGAATAAGTCCTTGCGAGTGGCAGCCCTTTGAAATTGGTATTTAATTGGCATACTAACTTTGGCATGTTTTGATTGTTTTTCGTTGTATGTTAGAGGCGAATATTAGGGAGGTCTATCGATCCGGTCGATTCATGAAATGAAAGGAAAGTTCTTATAGGAAACAGAGAAGAGTTCGGAAGGAGTTTTGAACAATTCAAGGTTTGAAGTTGAAAGATGTGAAACGGACGGAGACTAAGATTCAAGCCCTGGAGTTTGTAGATGGATTGTTAAAATGCTACGCCCTCCAAAAACCCTGAGTGGAGAATTAAACTTATCGCCCAAAAAGCCTCTGTAGTTTGAGAATTAACTGCGCGCAAGAGACCTGAGGTTGAGAATTGAAAGCCTACGCCTTCCGATAGAAGGCCTGAGTTGAGAAATTTAAATCTACGGCCCCTAAAAACCCGAGTTGATTGAGATTTAAACTTTGAACGCATGCAAAACCCTGGTAGTTGTATTGGGTACAAGTTATGATACGTACTGGCGTCCAGAGAGCCGGCTGTAGTTTGTGGACAAAGGTGTTTTAAATAGCCATAATCGGCCCAAATACCCTGAGTTGACAATTTTAACTATCGGTCCCCAAAACGGCCTTTGAGTTGACCTAATTTAATTACTTAGCTGCCTCCCAGAAACCTGAGTTTTGAGTAATTGTATAATCTTACGACGCGGGATCCAAAAATGCCTGATGTTTGAGAATGTTATGGAGGACTAGCGCGCCCAAATTACCCCTTGAGTTGCAATTAAAGCTACGCGCCTCAAAACCCTGAGTTGACAATGTTAAGGACTTAGCGCCTCCATAAACCTGATTGAGAATTAATACTACGCCCTTCAAATTTAGCTCCTGAGTTTATGGAACTTAAAGCTACGCCGGGTGCTTGCATAATACCTGAGGTTGAGTAGGATTAAGGTACTTCGCCCAAAGACCGCTGAGTTTGAGAATTCTTATACTTACGGCCCCAATAGACCTGCAGCTGAATGTCTGGCTCTTTGTTTTCTGTCCCTCTCACTGTCTGACTGATCAACTCGTAGTTAGTTCAATCTAATAGAATGTCTCTCAATTGGTCGATTTAAGTAGTGTTTGTGGTTCCTATGAATGTTATGGTCAGGCTAGTCGTGGTGTGTGAGTAATTTACTATCAGTGTTATGGTGGTCAATGAATTCATAAGTGTTTGGAGATATTGTGTCTCTGATCTGCGCTGTCAATGATTGTAAGTGATTTGTAGATGTTCGCTGACTTTGCCTGTGTCATTGTAATGTAAGTGTCTTTTGAATGTTCGTCTTCGCACTTGCGCTGATCGATGTTGAATGTAAGTCTTTTGTGTAATGTTTCTCTGACTGCGCTGTCATTTTGGTAATTTGTAAGTCTTTGAATGTTCTCTTGGACTGCCTGTCATTGAATGTATAGTCTGTTTTGAATGTTGTCTTCGTGAAGCTGGTCGGGCTGTCATTGGAATGTTAGTAGTCTTTTGAATGGTTTCTGTTGTACTGTGTTGCTGAATTTCTATGTTTCATGGTTCCGTAAGACGGCACTTGTAGACCCTGCATCGGCGCGTTGCATTTTTTAAGCGCAGAGCTCCAGCGCTAACTGCCGGGCGAACATTCAGGCCTATCCCCTGGCCAGGCCCAATATGTGGCTTATGCTCAATCTTTATAAGGTGCGTCGCCAGTGCCTGCAGAGACCGAATGGCCCTAAAAGAGTCAGACAATCATTCCGTCTTGTGTAATGTGTAAATCCATTTAGCCTGCTCTGTATGGTCAATTTCGCTCCGCTGGCATGCACAGCTTGGCTGCTGGCTAATGCGGGCTTCTGCTCATGGGCGCTTGAGTTGAGTAAGCCATCAGCGAACGGGCTTCCGGCTTGCGGGCTGCTCAATCGGACGTAGGAGAATTTGGAGAGGGCAGTTGATGGCTGTTAGTCATTGAGCAGTTTAGCAGTTGTCAGTTAGCAGTTAGGGCAGTTAGCAGTTTAGCAGTTTAGCTAGTTAGAGAGTTAGGTCAAGTTAGCTGGTTGTAGTCAGTTTGTAGGTCTATTATCGTAATTTTTTCACTCAAGGGGAACTAGTTATTATTTTTCCCTGGGTGCAAATAATTTGCGTCTCCGTGGTGCCTTTATAGGTTTGTGGACGAGGGTTGGAATAGCACTTCCTAGACACCACGTTTGTATCTTTAGCTTCAGAGGTAACGTTGACTGTTACTGGCGGGGCAGCAGAGCAACGCGGCAACTGCCCTCAGGCTTCGTATCATTTTATTATTTGAGTCATTTGTATTATGATACGCGAGGCGTAACAGTTGACCGCTGTTGGGGCCGTCGGGCTTGGGACCATAGCAGGGTCTGTTGGACCTACTTTATTCTTCTCAGGTCCACCAATGAGCAGATGGTCTAGGACTATCTTTATCTGTCATCAGGTCCACCAATAGCAGAGGGTCTTAGGACTCTTTATGTCTCTCAGTCCACGCAAGTTAGCAGATCTTATATCGGGACTACTTATCTTGTCTGTCTCAAGGTCCACCAATAGCTTATGAGCTTTCTAGACTACTTTATGTTTTCTCAGTCGCATCCAATAGGCAGTAGGCTCTGGGATCTTACTTATGCTTCTTCAGTCCACCATAGGCAGAGCTCTAGGGACTACTTTATGTTTCTCAGGTCCACCAATAGCAAGAGCTTCTATGGGACTTACGTTATTGTGTCATCAGTCTCACCAAAGTTAGGGTCAGAGAGCTCTAGGACTCACTTTATGTGTCGTTCTCAGTCCCATTCTCAATAGGGCAGTTAGCTCTAGGACTACTTATGTTCTCAGTCGCACTCAATATGCGAGCTCTAGGAGCTACGTTATGTTTCTTGCGGAGTTTCCATACCAAATGAGGTCAAGAGCTCTAGTGACTGTAGCTTGATGGTTCTCAGCTCCACCCAATAGTGCTAGAGCTTTCGTTTCATATCAGCGTCCGCATCGTGGCACGCTTTTATTCTCCCTTGCAAAGTGCAACTCACTTTTGAGGCGTCAAGCCATCAACCGGTAGTTGCCTAAGGGATGAGGATGACAATTTGGGATAGCAGTCTTAACGGCTGTTGATGAGGGCTTGTTTGATTCAGCCTGTTTGAGCCAGCCTGTTCTAAGCCAGCCTGTTCAACCAGCCTGTTCACCAGCCTGTTGGATCAGGTTCCTGTTGTATTGCTTAGCCTGATTGACCGACGCTGTTGATCAGGTCCATGTTTGATCAGCCTGTTCACGTCAGCCTGTTGAGCCAGTCCTGTTTTGACCAGTGCCTGTTAACTTTCAGTGCCTGTTGACCAGCCCTGTTTGGACCGAGCCTGTTGACCAGTCCTGTTGACCAGCCTGTTGATCAGCCTGTTCACCAGTTCTGTCGTGGACGCAGTCCTGTGGTGACTGCAGATTCTGTTGATTTCGCTAGCTCTTGTTGACGCAGCGCTGTTGGATTCAGTCCTGTTGATTGCAGCCTGATTGCACCAAGCGCGAATAGTTTTGACCAGCCTGTTGACCAACCTGTTGATGCAAGCCTTCGTTGACCAACCTGTTGTTGTACCATTCCTGGTTGATTGCCAGTGGCCTGGTTTGATTCAGTCCTGGTTGATCAGTAACCTGTTTGATCAGTCCTGTTTGGATTTGCTAGCCTGTTGGATCATGGCGCTGTTGATCCAGTCCGTTGACCAGTTCCCGTGGTTGACCATTAGCTCCGGTTGATCAGGTCCTGGTTGACGCAGGCCTTGTAAAAGGCTATTGGAGCGCTTTGAAGGTTAAGTTTCGACAGCGAGAGCATTTGTTGTGCTTTATCTTGTTTTGTTTTCTTGTGGTTGGACTTTATCAGCGCATTGGGCGGCACTGTGGGTTATGATGTTTGCAATTGCATTCCGTTCTTTAGTCAAGTGAGGTCCGCACTACGTCGCCGCAGGTCGTGTTTTGACTCAGCACGAGCACGACACTAAATAGAAAACAAAATTTGTCATCTGTTTATTATGTGTGGTGGTATTTGACTACCCGCTTATAATCAGTGGACATAGTGGTAATGTATGTAATGCGAGGTGATGAGGGGTAAGATACTGTAAAAGGCTTAATTCACAAAGACATATTCCAATACTTCCTGAACGGACCACATTCGAGCGTT
>NW_019943181.1:154163-155440 GCF_002910315.2 Salvelinus sp. IW2-2015 | reverse complement strand
TGAATGTTCTCTGACTGCCTGTCATTGAATGTAAGTCTTTGAATGTTCTCTGACTGCCTGTCATTGAATGTAAGTCTTTGAATGTTCTCTGACTGTGTCTGAATCTATTTCAGGTTCCGTAAGACCACTTAGAGCCCTGCACGGGCGTGCATTTTAAGCCAGAGCTCCACCAATGCCAGGCAACATTCAGGCCCTACCCTGCCCAGGCCCAATTGCTTCTGCCAACTTTAAGGCCCAGCCCTGCACGAAGCCCAAAATCAGAAATCACTTCCTCTGTTAGTAAATCCATTAGCTGCTCTGTATGTCACTCGCTCCCTGCACACAGCTTGCTCTGCATGCGCTCTGCTCATGGCGCTCTGAGTGAGTAACCATAGCGACGGCTCCGCTTGGGCTGCTCAATGACGAGACATGAGAGGGCAGTTAGCTGTTAGCAGTTAGCAGTTAGCAGTTAGCAGTTAGCAGTTAGCAGTTAGCAGTTAGCAGTTAGCAGTTAGAAGTTAGCAGTTAGCTGTTAGCAGTTAGCTATTATCTAATTTTCACTCAAGGAACATTATTATTTTCTGTCAAATAATCTCTCCTGTCTTATATTTGACGAGGTTGAAGCACTTCTAACACCACGTTATGATCTTAGCCAGATATGACTGTAKTGCGCAGCAGAGCACGCGSAAATGCCTCAGCTTCAACATTTTAATGATCATTTAATGATACCCGAGCCGTACCAGTACCCTGTTGGGGCCCGTCGGGCTTGGGACCAATAGCAGGGCTCTGGGACTACTTATCTTCTCAGTCCACCAATAGCAGAGGTCTAGGACTACTTATCTTCTCAGTCCACCAATAGCAGAGGTCTAGGACTACTTATCTTCTCAGTCCACCAATAGCAGGGCTCTGGGACTACTTATCTTCTCAGTCCACCAATAGCAGAGGTCTAGGACTACTTATTTTCTCAGTCCACCAATAGGAGAGCTCTCGGACTACTTATCTTCTCAGTCCACCAATAGCAGAGCTCTAGGACTACTTATGTTCTCAGTCCACCAATAGCAGAGCTCTAGGACTACTTATTTGCGTGGTTACTAGTTGTGAGAGAGATGCACCACCCTGGATGCATCAACAGCAACTCAGCGCACGAACCTGCCCAGTTAACCCACAACGAAGTACGCTACTTGTCCCCCTCGTTGACCAAGCATAGTGTATGCCGTATGCTCTCCAATCCTATATGAGCCCGTGATTATGTTGCTTGAGGAATTAATGCAGCTCTCAGATTTTCGTCATTCACTTTG
>NW_019943181.1:142102-152770 GCF_002910315.2 Salvelinus sp. IW2-2015 | reverse complement strand
TTCTCAGTCCACCGATAGCGGAGTCTAGACTACTTACTGTTCTCAGTCACAATAGCAAGGCTCTCATAAATTCCAGCGTCCCAGTGGCGATATCCTCCCTTGGCAGTGCATACTTTTGACCCAAAGCCATCAAAACGGTAGTGCACCTTAACGGAATAGAAGATGACATTTCTGTATGCAGTTCAACTCTGTGATCAAGGGCCTGTTTCTACTTGAAACAACCACACACCTCAGCTCCTGTTGCTCAGAGCAATCCTGAAGAGTGTGAGTGGATGCATTTAGAGGTTATAAAATGGTCTTCTTAAGTAGATCTGCCCGTCCCTGTCGCTGGAGAGCTACCCTCCTGCAGGTTTTTTTGCTCCGACCCTAACCTAACATACCCTATTTAGCTAGTTAAGGCGTTGGTGAGCAGGCAGGAAGTAGAATCAGGTGTGATTTAGATTAGGGTTGGAACTGAAAACCTACAGAATAGTTCTCGACGAACATGGTTGGGTTGGYTTAGCCTTGTCTTAGATTAACACAGTGTCCAGGCAATAGCTGATTCATGTGTAGAGATGGTGCAGAAGGAATGCTGTTGAACCGGTGGAAAAGTTCTCGTTTAAAAAAAAAACAATGTCATCTCAGCCATAGTTCAGCCCTATCATCTTCTACAGGTGTGTTGATCATTAGTAATAAGACAACTCTTCCAATTTCCAGAGAGAAATTGTATGGGGTATGCTTTAAAATATATTTTCCTTTATCGCTCGTATTTTCCTTTCTTTGTAAAGTATCAGCAAACACAATGAATGTAAAAATGTCAATAAGAATGTTACTGTGTATTTTCTTGATCATCAAACAAACTTTTTTTTTTTTCTCTCTGTATATTTTGTCTTAAATCTATATTAATAATGTGTGTATTAATTATGTTTCATCTGCTTGTTTCATTTTCAGACAAGCATCTGTTTGTGCATCTAAATGGTGAAATATATTTAATATAAAAGGCTTTGTGTGTTTGGGTTTTAAAAAATCAAGTAATAAAAATGTGTTTTTTTGTTGAAATACTGTATTTTCATATTTCTCTCCGTCCTGAAAGTTGTCCCCAAAGTGACAAAGTTGAAATCAGTTACACAATGACATCATGGGCAAASAAAGTGGTGATTCGAATCAAACTTTATTGACTTTACGTCCAGACGGTAAATTACAGGCTTCTGAACCTGAAAAACGTGGAGCTTTTTTTTTTGGTTGTTGTTTGTTTTTCATCCATTTGGTACTATTTTCTTACAAAACTACGTGCACCCTAAGTAATCAATTATGCAGCATACAAAACCACAAAAATACCAGTTTTACATTATCAAATACTGCACATAGAAAACATTTATAAAGCACAGGTATAATATTACAGCTTTGTCATCCATCTGTCTTTGTCATCCTTCAATCAGACAATCTGATAAACATCACTCTTTCAAACTCAGCATTTGAATGTCTCATGGAGTCTAGAAGATAGTCCAAACCAATAAGTAAAGGCAGTTCTGCAAATACCAGCCTTAGACACCAATGAGCCTTTAAGCCCCCCACACTATTGGCCAAAAGCCTCATTGATCAAGCCACACCATGTTCCCTAAGGATCTACCTTTACAGTTGATAGCAGGGCAACATACATTTACGTGGGTGAATAAGTGTGGCTGAAGCAGTTTTAAATCTAGGTAATCGAAATAACCCAAAAGATTATTAGAAACATTAACGTTGCTGTGACTTAAAAAAAAATATWAAAAAAATAATTCTGCAACGTTACCTCATTGCATTGCTGCCTGTTTGAGAGGAAGTTCCCTGCCTGGGGATGTCCACATGAAGGTTGTCTTTAAGGGGGTTAGCTACTGTGGTCTACAACATGACTTTGGGAGATTCTCATCTGTGTTTTTGTGACAGACAGTCGGAAGTTTATAGACAAAATCGRTGCTCAGGAACTTGTGCTGTGATTTAAACGACGATTAGAACATTTGACAATGTTGACAAACAGCATCTACAGCAGCAGCCATTTTGTAAAATGAGAGAGAGAAAAAAAACAACAACACAATATTCTTATCGTTGACGATGGTTGCTACGTTGACAAGCAGACTGCTTTGTTTCTTAGATTTTTTCTCGTGGAAAAGTTCGGGGTTCATCGTAAAATGTTCTCTGTTCTCAATGCATCGAGTGCTTTCTGAGTCAATTGGTGCTAAGCTCTGAAAACAGTCAAATTTGATATGATTTCTGCTGAACTAGATGTTATCGAGAGTCTGATTTAAATACTGCTGCCTTAGTGGTACTTTGTACGCTACTCTCAATAATGGGCTAGACCAATATTTTGTTCTTCAACACTATGGCAGCGTCTACGTTAACATGTTCAACATGTATGGCATCGTCCTGACCTGTGAAAGGAGTGCCCAGCACTCCAGGGTGCCCCTGCCGTTCAAACTCTGTAGTGATGTTTGTTCTCATTGGAAAACAGTCAGAGGCATCTAGGCAAGTCCTACTAGTTAAGCTCTTACAGACATAGCTAAGTCCTCTGACACAAGAACATACATTATTATTATTATTATTGGCAGAAGAAGAACTCTATATCAGTAGGATGGAAGACTAAAATTAATGCTACAATTAAATACAATTGTTCATATTTCTTGCAACAGATTTCCCACGACACGGTGCTGAGAGCCTTCAGGAAGTATTCACACCCCTTGACTTTTCTTATATTTTGTTGMGTTACAGCCTGAATWAATTTTTTGTATCACTGGACTACACACAATACCCCATAACGTCAACGTGGAATTATGTTTTTAGACATTTTTACAAATGAATAAACAATTTAAAAAGGCAATCTCGAGTCAATAAGTATTCGACCCCGTTGTTATGGCAACGCCTAAATACATTCAGGAGTAAAAAAAATTGCTTTAACAAGTTGCACGGACTCACTCTGTTGGCAATAATAGTGTTAAACATGATTTTTATATATGAATAATTCATCTCTGTAACACACACATACAARTATCTGTAAAGTCCCTCAGACGAGCAGTGAATTTCAAACACAGATTCAACCACAAAGACCAGGGAGGTTTTCCAATGCCTCACAAAGAAGGGCACCTATTGGAAGGGTAAAAACAAACAAAAAAACAGACATTGAATATCCCTTTGAGCATGGTGAAGTTATTAACAACACGTTGGATGTTGTATCACTACACCCAGTCACTACAAAGATAAAGGCATCCTTCCTAACTCAGTTGCCAGAGAGGAAGGAAACCGCTCAGGGATTTCACCGTGAGGCCGATGGTGACTTTAAAACAGTTACAGAGTTTTAATGGCTGTGATCGGAGAGAACTGAGGATGGATCAACAACATTGTAGTTACTCCACAATATTGACTTAATGAAAAGAAGAAAGCCTAAACAGAATAAAATATTTCAAAACATCATGTTTGCATTAAGGCACTAAAGTAAGATTGCAAAAAACGTGGCAAAGAAATTAACTTTATGTCCTGAATACAAWGTGTTATGTTTYGGGTAAATCCACACACAAAACATCACTGAGTACAACTCTTCATATTTTCAAGRATGGTGGTAGCTGCGTCATGTTATGCTTGTCATCGGCAAAGACTAGGGAGTTGTTATTGGGATAAAAATATTCAAACTAGAGCTAAGCACAGGCAAAATCCTAGCACAGACACTGGGAGACAAATTCACCTTTCAGTAGGAAAACAACCTTAAAACACAAAGCCAAATATACACTGGAATGAAAATATATGTCAAGACTTGAAAATGGCCGACTAGCAATGATCAACAACCAACTTGACCGAGTTTGAAGAATWAAAAAAATAATGATAATTAGAAAACATTGTACAATCCAGGTGTGTAAAACTCTTAGAGACTTACCCAGAAAGACTCACAGCTGTAATCGCTGTCAAAGGTGATTCTAACATGCATTGACTCAGGGGTTGTGAATACTTATGTAAATTTGATATTTCTGTATTTAATTTTCAATAAATTTGATAACATTTGGGTATTGTGTGTCGATGGGTGAGAGATAAACATATTTATTCAGGCTGTAACACTACAAAATGTAGAATACGTCAACGGCTATGAATAGTTTCTGAAGGATCTGTATTTCTAAACGGATTAAATCATCATTATCGTCATATCGTTATATCATTAAATACAATAAATTCTTCAAAGTAACCATGCGGTAAATATTGTAAGGATTGCTAAAGTACAAATGTGTATTAAATTTACACTTAATATCAACTTCATAAATAAAATGGTTAATTTAGCTTGATTTAAWWWWWWWTMTAAATGTTAATTCAGTGGATCAGATATCGTCTAAATTCAACATTAAATTAATCAATACATTTCCTCAGATCATATATCTTATTCATGCCTAGTTTAAAGGTCAAACCACAGAGCCTATTCTTTTAAATAAATCACCAAAGATACGGTATAACAGCGACTGAACCGATACAGGTGAGTCAGCCTGGAGAAAAAGACTGCAGTGAAACAGAACCAAGTAAACGACAAACAGCTTCAATATGTTGTAATGATGAGAGAAATACATTCCGAAAACTATACATTTACAGAGAGATACTTCAGTTAACAGTATTTCAAGAAAAATACTTGTTTACTTTTTTTAAAAACGTGTTTTGTTCAAACTTTCAACCGTGTACAAGTGCTACAACAGTAGAGCAATGTCTCCTAAAGAAAAATAAGGCCACTGTAAACTGGACAAGCCCTCAGTTTTTTTTAACGAGAATATAAATACACATTTCCCCATCATCACCTTTCAGTCATGGCTCCATAACTCGTTCATCTAAAATTACTTCTCTCCCCTCATTACAAAAATAAAATGGCAGTATAATACTCATTAAAAGACAATACATTTGTAGTTGGTTTCAGACATGAATAAAAACCAGTCTCTCAGAACACTGAGAGAAGTTCTAGAACATGTGTAAGTGAACATTCTAGAAGAGAGCAAGCTCGTGGACGGTTACATTTCAAGCAACAACAAAACAAAACAATGAAATAATCTCTATAAAAATGGCTCTTATTTAACCACGACAGGAGACATCGTCAGTGTATGGGGATACATTCACCACTTCACCGTGTAGTATCTTAAAGCTGTGGCTAAACAAATGCAAGAGAACATATCTGGCTCTTCAACATTGACATAGCATAGCTGCAAATAGTCAATATACCCCGTTCATTCCACCTCCCTGTTCAGGTGCATCAACATTCCGTCACATGCCAGCCACACAAGAGAATACAAGCAAACTACCTGTAATTCCATCCACTTTTTCCCTTTCTGATTGTCAGCCTCTCTTCTGTGTCTCTCACACACTCACACACATGCTTCTTCTCACCAAATCACTCTCATCAAACCCTGTGCTGGCAATCAATTTCTGCTTGAATGAAGACATCAACACTCTCCAACCATCCATCCAGCTCCACGGTGAAGTTTCCCCTGGGTACAGATCTAGGATCAGCTTCCTCTCCCCTAATCCTAACCTTAACTGTTAGTGGGGGAAATGCAAAACTGAACCAAGATCAGTGTCTAGGGACTTCACCCATCTCCCCATCAATCCATCTGGGGGTGTGCTAGGGTCATCCTTCAGACGAGGACTCAGCGTCATGACGTCACTCAGCCCAACTCACTCACAAAGGCCATTATTCCCTTTCAGCAGAGCTGCTCTACCTGATACATACAACTCTTTCCTTTAACAGTCCTTTTGCTTTACTTTACAGTCATGTTGCTTTACTTTACAGTCCTGTTGTTTCACCTAACAGTTATGTTACTTTGCCTTAGAGTTCTGTTGCTTCACTTTACAGTCCTGTTGCTTTACTTAACAGTCCTGTTGGTTCACTTTAACAGTTTTGGTGCTTTCCTTTACAGTCCTGTTGCTTTACTTTACAGTCCTGTTGCTTTACTTTAACAGTCCTGTTGCTTTACTTTAACAGCCCTGTTGCTTTACTTTACAGTACTGTTGCTTTACTTTACAGTCCCGTTGCTTTACTTTACAGTCCCGTTGCTTTACTTTACAGTCCTGTTGTTTTACTGTACAGTCCTGTTGCTTAACTTTACAGTTCTGTTGCTTTAGCTTTACAGTTCTGTTGCCTTACTGTTCACTTTACAGTCTCTGCTTGCTTTACATTTAGCAGTCCTGTTGCTTCACTTTACAGTCCTGTTGCTTCAGTTTACAGTCCTGTTGCTTCATTTAACAGTCCTGTTGCTTTACTTTAAGTCCTGCTTGCTTCATTTAACAGTCCTGTTGCTGTCACTTTACAGTCCTGTTGCCTTTACTTTACAGTCCTGTTGCTTCATTTAACAGTCCTGTTGCTTCGTCATTTTAATACAGTCCTGTTGCTTCAGTTTGACAGTCTGTTGGCTTATTTAACAGTCCTGTTGCTTACTTACATCTGTCCTGTTTGACTTTTGTTCACTTTCACAAGTCCTGTTGCTTTTATTATACGTCCGTTGCTTCATTTAACAGTCTGTTGCTTCAGTTTACAGTCCTGTTGCTTAATTTAACAGTCACTGTGCCTAATTTACAGTCCTGTTTGCTTCACTTTACAGTCCTGTTGCTTCACTTAACAGTCCTGTTGCTTTACTTTAACAGTCATGTTGCTTTACTTTACAGTCCTGTTGCTTTCCTTTACAGCTGTTTGCTTTCCTTTCAGTCTGTTGCTTTACTTTAAGTCCTGTTGCTTCACTTTACAGTCGTTGCTTCACTTAACAGTCCTGTTGCTTACTTAACAGTCTATGGTTGCTTTAGCTTTTACAGTCCTGTTGCTTTCCTTTACAGTCCTGTTGCTTTCCTTTACAGTGCCTGTTGCTTTACTTTACGTCCGTTGCTTCACTTTACAGTCTGTTGTTTTACTGTACAGTTGTTGCTTAACTTTCAGTTCTGTTGCTTTCTTTTACAGTTCTGTTGCTTCTTTACAGTCCTGTTGCTTTAACTTTACAGTCCTGTTGCTTTCACTTTACAGTCTGTTGCTTCATTTAACAGTCCTGTTGCTTCAGCTTTACAGTCCTGTTACTTCACTTTAACAGTCCTGTTGCTTTACTTAATCAGTCCTGTTGCTTTACTTTACAGTCATGTTGCTTTACTTTACAGTCCTGTTGCTTTACCAGCCCTGTTGCTTAACTTTACAGTCTGTTGCTTAACTTTACAGTCCTGTTGCTTAAAACTATGTTCCTGTTGCTTCACTTTAACAGTCTGTTGCTTTACTTTACATGTCCTGTTGCTTAACTTTACAGTCCTGTTGCTTCAATTTAACAGTCCTGTTGCTCTCAGCTTTGACAGTCCTGTTGCTTTACTCTTAGCGTCTGTTGCTTTACTTTACAGTACTGTTGCTTTAATGTACAGTCCAGTTGCTTTACTTTTACAGTCTGTTTCTTTACTTTACAGTCCTGCTTGCTTTACAGTCCTGTTGCTTTACAGTCCGTTCTTACTTTAGATCCTGTTGCTTTACTTTACAGTCTTGTTGCTTTACTTTAACAGTCTTGTTACTCTCACTACATTCCTGTTGCTTTACTTTACAGTCCTGTTTGCTTAACTTTACAGTCCTGTTACTTTACTTTACAGTCCTGTTGCTTTACTTTACAGTCCTGTTTGTTTTACAGTCCTTGTTACTTCCTGTTACAGTCCTGTTGCGTTCACTTTACCGCTGTTGCTTTACTTTACAGTCCTGTTGCTTTACTTTAACAGTCCTGTTTTCTTCACTTTACATCCTGTTGCTTCATTTAACAGTCCTGTTGCTTACTTACAGTTCCTGTTGCTTCATTTAACAGTCCTGTTGCTTCAGTTTACAGTCCTGTTGCTTCACTTAACAGTCCTTTTGCTTTACTTTACAGTCATGTTGCTTTACTTTACAGTCCTGTTGCTTACAGCCCTGTTGCTTAACTTTACAGTCCTGTTGCTTAACTTTACAGTCCTTTTGCTTCATTTAACAGTCCTGTTGCTTCACTTTAACAGTCCTGTGCTTTACTTTACAGTCCTGTTGCTTAACTTTAACAGTCCTGTTGCTTCATTTAACAGTCATGTTGCTTCCACTTTAACAGTCTGTTGCTTTACTTTACAGTCCTGTTGCTTTACTTTCAGTACTGTTGCTTAATGTACAGTCCAGTTGCTTTACTTTACAGTCCTGTTTCTTTACTTACAGTCCTGTTGCTTTACAGTCCTGTGCTTAACTTTACAGTCCTGTTGCTTTACTTTACAGTCCTGTTGCTTTACTTATAAAGTCCTGTTGCTTTACTTTACAGTCCTGTTTGCTTCACTTACAGTCCTGTTGTTTTACAGTCTGTTACTTCACTTTACAGTCCTGTTGTTCACTTTACAGTCTGTTGCTTTACTTTACAGTACTGTTGCTGTTATTTACATCTCCACTTTAACAGTCTTCGTGCTTTCAGTTAAACCAGTTTTTCTGCATGGTACTTAACTAAACATTATTCAAAACATTGGTGTTACAGGTACCAAAGAAACCCACGTTTGACCATGTAAACGTAAGAATATACCAGTGGATTGTAAGTAAAGTGAACCAACGTGACAATGGCTGACCACGTCTGCAACTTTTCCTACTAACAGGTAATTGTGCCACAACTCGAGTGAAGTAGAATTTACAGGTGGCCCTAATAACAAATAAACTACACATTCTTCAATAGCTGACATATGACCTTTGGCCCTTTCTGTCTGACCTTTAAATTAATAAACATCACATAGTTCAAGCAATACATATCATTTCAAAGACAAATCACACTACTACTATACTTTTGGAGAAAAGCAATATGCCAACACTGCCCTGTTCCTTTTTGGTTCCAATAATGGCATCCATTTGGACACACTGGGAAAACACCTTATATACTTATGAAAAGGTGTCTTTATATTAGGGTACACATATAGTACCAGTCAACAGTTTGGACACACCTACTCATTCCAGGGTTTTTCTTAATTTTTAAAAACTATTTTCTACATTGTATAATAATATTTAAGACATCGAAACTATGAAATAACACATATGGAATCATGTAGCAACCAAAAAAGTGTTAAASAAATCAAAATAKATTTTTTAGATTTGAGATTCTTCAAAGTAGCCACCCTTTGCCTTGATGACAGCRTTGCACACTCTTTTGACCGTTTGACTGGTACTATACCTGCATTCACACTCTTCCTCTTTTCAATCTTCTCAAGTTCTGTTGTGAAAATTGTGTAGCTACCAGCTACTCAATATATATTTAATGGGACCCATACAACCTCATACAGGTTCCCAAACATGTCAATAGCAAAATATCCATAGCGAAATGTTCAATAGGACTAAATATCCAGCGGATCCTCTTGTTCTCATTTGTACAGTTATAAAGTTAATTCAATAGAAGTTTCGTTGTAGTACATGCTTAGTCTTTTTCCTCTCCTCTTCCTCTTTCCAATAAACATATTAGTGTTTCTACCAGCAGTCAGTCATGCATTTCGTTGAAGAAAACAAATACAAAATACATCATGCCATCTGTCCACATAATATATATATATATATATATAAATAAAGTACATTTAAAACTACTTTATAAACATGACAGTACATTATTCACTGATTGAGAGGAAAGAGTGCTCCATAGCCCTGACTAAATATAACAATCAACACTAACGGTAAAGTGCTGACAAAACTGTGAGATAAGACATTTGATAAGAATGTCAAAAAGCTAATTCTAGAACAGAGTTTAAAGTGTTCCGGAATGTCTTTGTCTGTGTCTCTCCACAGCAGGTTCCAATGGCCAGTGTCAACAGAATCTCTCTCCACAGCAGGTTCCAATGGCCAGTGTCTACAGAATCTCTCTCCACAGCAGGTTCCAATGGCCAGTGTCTACAGAATCTCTCTGTCTCCACAGAGCAGGTTCAATGGCCAGTGTCTACAGAATCTCTCTCCAAGCAGGTTCCAATGGCCAGTGTCTACAGAATCTCTCTCCACAGCAGGTTCCAATGGCCAGTGTCTACAGAATTCTCTCCACAGCAGGTTTCCAATGGCCAGTGTCTACAGAATCTTCTCTCACAGCAGGTTCCAATGGCGTTGTCACAGACTCTCTAGGTTCCAATGGCCGTGTCTACAGAATCTCTCTCCAAGCAGGTTCCAATGGCCAGTGTCTACAAATTCTCTCCACAGCAGGTTCCAATGGCCAGTGTCTACAGAATCTCTCTCCACAGCAGGTTCCAATGGCCAGGTGTCTACAGAATCTCTCTCCACAGCAGGTTCCAATGGGCCAGTGTCTACAGAATCTCTCTCCACAGCAGGTTCCAATGGCCCCGTGTCTACAGAATCTCTCTCTACAGCAGGTTCAATGGCCAGTGTCTACAGAATCTCTCTCCGAGCAGGTTCCAATGGCCAATGTCTACAAATCTCTCTCCACAGCAGGTTCCAATGGCCAGTGTCTACAGAATCTCTCTCCACAGGAAGGTTCCAATGGCCAGTGTCTACAGAATCTCTCTCCACACAGGTTTCAATGGCCCGTGTCTACATAGAATCTCTCTCTACAGCAGGTTCCAATGGCAGTGTTCTACAGAATCTCTCTCCCAGCAGGGTTCCAATGGCCAGTGTCTACAGAATCTCTCTCCACAGCAGGTTCCAATGGCCGAGTGGTCACGCAGACGCATAAAGATTGTTTACGTATGCCAGCCTTCATCTTT
>NW_019943181.1:138877-142077 GCF_002910315.2 Salvelinus sp. IW2-2015 | reverse complement strand
TGTGTTGACTTTGTAATATTTTTTATAAAGATGTGTCGCTCTCCGCACCAGCCTACGCCCACAAAAATTGTGCCCAGATCCACAAGTTGACTCGTTAACATTTATCGTCTGTGACCAGTGAACCCCCTTGTATATAGCCTCCCGACCTCCGCACCTTTCGCCTTCTTCTAAGCTACCCTAACAACAGCCCCAACATGCCTTCTGTTTTTCGCCAGACCTATTAAATCTCCCGGGTACTCATGGTTTCTATCTCCTTTTACTTACAGTGTTCTTAAGCAGCACTGTTGCTAATCCATCTGGCTTAACTTACAGTCCTGTTGCTTTACTTACAGTCCTGTTGCTTTACTTTTACAGCCTGTTGTTTTACTTTACAGCCCTGTTGTGCTTACTTACAAGTCCTGTTGCTGATTCTTACAGCCTTGTTAGCGTTCATTATACAGTCCTGTTGGCTTTACTTTACGTCTGTTGCGTTACTTACAGTCTGTGCTTTCAGGTAAGCCAGTTTTTCTGCATCTTGAGACTTGGTGTTACAGGATATTGGTGTACATGGTACTTGTGTTAAAACATTGGTGGTTACAGGTACCCAAAGAAACCCAACGTTGACCATGTAGAAGTAAGAAATCCAGGTGGACTGTAAGTAAAGTGAACCAACGTGACAATGCGCTGACCACGTCTGCAATCGCTAAGTTCAATCTTGCTTTCTACTAACAGTAATTGTGCCACAACTCGAGTGAAGTAGAATTTACAGTGGCCCTTATAACAAATAAAACTCACATTCTTCAATAGCTGACATATGACCTGGCCCTTTGCTGTCTTGACCTTTAAATTGAAAAACATCACATAGTTCAAGCAATACATATCAGTTCAAGAACAAATCACCACTACTACTTAACATATTGGAGTAAAGCAATATGCCACACTGCCTGTCTTTTTGGCCATAATGGCATCCATTTGGACACACGTGGGAAAACACTTATTACTTATGAAAAGGTGTCTTTATATTAGGTGCGGCATATAGTACCAGTCAACAGTTTGGACACACCTACTCATTCCAGGGTTTTTCTTAATTTTTAAAAACTATCTTCTACATTGTATAATAATATTTAGACATCGAAACTATATAAATAAACATATGGATCATGTAGCAACCAAAAAAAGTGTTAAAATATCAACATAATTTTTTAGATTTGAGATTCTTCAAAGTAGCCACCCTTTGCCTTGATGACAGCTTGCACACTCTTTTGGAACCGTTTGACTGGTACTATACCTGCATTCACACTCTTCCTCTTTTCAATCTTCTCAAGTTCTGTTGTGAAAATTGGTGTACTACCAGCTACCTTCTATTTAATGGGACCCATACACCCTCATACAGGTTCCCAAACATGTCAATAGCAAAATATCCATTAGCGAAATGTTCAATAGGAACTAATATCCAGCGGATCCTCTTGTTCTCATTGTACAGTGTATAAAGTTAATCAATAGAAGTTTCGTTGAGTACATGCTTAGTCTTTCTCCTTCTCCCTCCTCTCTTCCAATAACATATAGTGTTTCTACCAGCAGTCAGTCATGCATTTCGTTGAGAAAACAAATACAAAAACATCATGCCATCTGTCCACATAATATATATATATTAATATATAAATAAAGTACATTTAAAACTACTTTTATAAACATGACAGTACATATTCACTGATTGAGAGGAAAGAGGTGCTCCATGACCTGACTAAATATAACAATCAACACTAACGTAAAGTGCTGACAAAACTGTGAGATAAGACATTTGATAAGAATGTAAAAGCTAATCTTAAACAGAGTTAAAGTGTTCCGGATGTCTTTGTCTGTGTTCTTCTTCCACAGCAGTTCCAATGGCCAGTGTCAACAGAATCTCTCTCCACAGCACGTATGTCCAATGAGCCTAGTGTCTACAGAATCTCTCTCCACATCAGGTTCCTGCCAGTGTCACAGAACTCTTCTCCACAACAGGTTCAATGGCCAGTGTCTACAGAATCCTCTCTCCACAGCAGGTTCCAATGGCCAGTGTCTACAGAATTCTCTCTCCACAGCAGGTTCCAATGGCCAGTGTCTACAGAATCTCTCTCCAGCAGGTTCCAATGGCCAGTGTCTACAAGAATCTCTCCACAGCAGGTTCCAATGGCCAGTGTCTACAGACTTCTCTCCACAGCAGGTTTCAGGGCCAGTGTCTACAGAATCTCTCTCCACAGCAGGTTCCAATGGCCAGGGTCTACAGAATCTCTCTCCACAGGCAGGTTCCAATGGCCAGCTGTCTACAGAATCTCTCTCCTACAGCAGGTTCCAATGGCCAGTGTCTACAGAATCTCTCCTCCACAGCAGGTTCCATAGGCCAGTGTCTACAGAATCTCTCTCCACAGCAGGTTTTCAATGGCCGTGTCTACAGAATCTTCTCCACAGCAGGTTCCAATGGCCAGCGATGCTACAGATCTCTCTCCACACAGGTTCCAATGGCCATCGTGCTACAGAATCTCTCTCTACAGCAGGTTCAATGGCCAGTGTCTACAGGAATCTCTTCGTCCACAGCAGGTTCCTAATGGCCAGGGTCTAACAGAAATTCTTCTCACACAGGCAGGCTTCTAATTAATGGCCAGTGTCACCAGAAGCACTAAAGATTGTTTACGGTATGCCAGCCTTCATCTTAAATGGGCATGTTTGGTCTCAATGATATTCCTCCTGGTCACAAAATAAAAGCTACTGCTTAAAGAAATCCTTCATGTCATTATTTGTTGCGTGTACAATGGCGCCATGAAAGCATGTGAATAATTAGACTCTGAACTGAAATTCAGTCAATCAACAGTGCTAACAACATTTGTTGAAATAGTTTTCATTATGGAAGTTTGGTCATTGCAGCCAACTAGCAAAGAACATTAGAAACATTGAGTACGTTTACATGCACACAAATAATGTGATATTTAATTTTTTTATTTTATTTAACTAGGCAAGTCAGTAAAGAACAAATTCTTATTTACAATGACGACCTACCGCGGAACAGTGGGTTAACTGCCTTGTTCAGGGGGCAGAACGACAGATTTTTACCTCGTCAGCTCGGGGATTCAATCCAGCAACCTTTCAGTTACTGGCCCAACGCTCTAACCACTAGGCTACCTGCTCTAACCACTAGGCTACCTGCTCTAACCACTAGGCTACCTGCTCTAACCACTAGGCTA
>NW_019943181.1:118416-138852 GCF_002910315.2 Salvelinus sp. IW2-2015 | reverse complement strand
GTTTCTGTTTCAACCATAGATAAATTCTGATTGAGTTCCTGTTCAACCAATATATGGTGTCTGATTGGTTCTGTTCAACCATAGAGGTGTGTCTGATTGGTTCCTGTTCAACCATAGATGGTGTCTGATTAGTTCCTGGTTCAACAATAGATGGTGTCTTGATTGGTTCCTGTTCACCAATAGGTGACATCTGATTAGTTCCTGTTCAACCAATAGATGGTGTCTGAATTGGTTCCTGTTCACACCAATAGATGGTGTCTGATTAGTTCTGTTCAACCAATAGATGGTGTCTGATTGGTTCCTGTTCAAACATAGATGGTGTCTGATTAGTTCTGTTCAACCAAAGGTGACATCTGATTAGTTCCTGTTCAACCAATAGATGGTGTCTGATTGGTTCCTGTTCAACAAATGTACATCTGATTAGTTCCTGTTCACCAATATGATGACATCTGATTAGTTCCTGTTCAACCAATAGGTGACATCTGATTAGTTCCTGTTTCAAACCAATAGGTGACCCTGATTAGTTCCTGTCTCAACTCAATAGATGACATCCGATTGGTTCCTGTTCAACCAATATATGGTGTCGATTAGTTCTGTTCAACCAATAGATGACATCCGATTGGTTTCCTGTTCAACCAATAGACATCCGATTGGTTCCTGTTCAACAATATATTTGGTGTCTGATTAGTTCCTGTTCACCAATAGATGACAATCCGATGTAGTTCCTGTTCACCCCAATAGATTGACATCGATTGGTCCTGTCAACATAATGATCGTTGGTTCGTTCAAGACCCAATTGGTGTCTGTATTAGTTCTGTTTCAACCAATAGATGGTGCTGATGGTTCTGTTCAACCAATAGATGGTGTCTGATTAGTTCCTGTTCAACCAATATGACATCTGATAGTTCTAGTTCAAGAACATAGATGACATCTGATTAGTTCCTGTTAACCATAGATGACATCCGATTGGTTCCTGTTCAACAATATATGGTGTCTGATTAGTTCCTGTTCAACCAGTAGGTGACATCCGATTGGTCCTGCACAAGCTCAAACTCAAAGTGTATTGCGATCTCATTTGCTGATATGGACATTTCTCCTGGTCACAGTTTTGCATATCATCTCTATTGGCCAGGACTCTTATACTAATTCTTAATCAGCCTCTCTAATTTCTTATTGATTTGCTGTACACGCAACAATAATGTGATTATTGTGAATAGTCAGATTAATATAATATTTTAAAACGTTTACATGCTCTGACTGAAGAACGATTTCCCTCATAATCCTGTTTCCATGGACACATCTGAATCAGGCTAGCCAATGGGATTTTGATAAAAGCGGAAAATGTCCAATCGAAATAGTCGTTCTACACAAGCAACCAGGTTATTTTTTGCGAAACCTATTTGATTCTGAGCACGGACATATAAGTTTTTTTTTCGGTATTCACTTCACTCGTACATAAGAGGGAGACTTGAGCTGCTGGCAACACACAGCTGGAACGCCGATTTAAACTGTTTACACGTCACAATAATTTGAAAGTTTGCTCGAAAATCAGCAAATGTTTACTTCGATTTTAACCTTACACGATAAGATACAGAGTAATGTGTTTACATGCTTTTTTCGTACTCGCTTCTGCCATAATGAGTTGAATATGCACTGTTCGGGCGATACTTTTTGGGGCGGCAGGTAGCCTAGTGGTTAGAGCAGGTAGCCTAGTGGTTAGAGCAGGTAGCTAGTGGTTAGAGCAGGTAGCCTAGTGGTTAGAGCCAGGTAGCCTAAGTGTTAGAGCAGGTAGCCTAGTGGTTAGAGCAGGTAGCCTAGTGGTTAGAGCAGGTAGAGCCTAGGGTTAGAGCAGGTAGCCTAGTGGTTAGGAGCAGGTAGCCTGGTGGTTAGAGCAGGTAGCCTTGGTTAGAGCAGGTAGCCTAGTGGTTAGAGCAGAGCCTAGTGGTTAGAGCAGGTAGCCATAGTGGTTGAGTTAGAGCAGTAGCTAGGGTTGAGCAGGTAAGCTAGTGGTTAGAGCAGGTTAGCCTGGGTAGACAGGTAGCCTAGTGGTAGAGCGTTGGCCAAGTAACTGAAAGGGTTCTGGATGAATCCCCGAGCTGACGAGGTAAAAATCTGTCGTTCTGCCCCTGAACAAGGCAGTTAACCCCACTGTTTGCGGGTAGGTGTCATTGTAATAAGAATTTGTTCTTTACTGACTTGCCTAGTTAAATAAATAATAAAAAATTAAATATCACATTATTTGTGTGCATGTAAACTGTACTCATATTTCTAATGTTTCTTTGCTAGTTGGCTGCAAGGACCAAACTTCCATAATGAAAACTATTTCAACAAATGTTGTTAGCACTGTTGATTGACTAATTTCAGTTCAGAGTCTATTATTCACATGCTTTCATGGCGCCATTGTACACGCAACAAATAATGACATGAAGGATTTCTTTAAGCAGTAGCTTTTATTTGTGACCAGGAGAATATCATTGAGACCAAACATGCCTCATTAAGATGAAGGCTGGCAATACGTAAACAATCTTAGTGCGTCTGGTACACTGCCATTGGAACCTGCTGTGAGAGAGATTTGTAGACCCTGGCATTGGAACCTGTGTGAGAGAGGATTCTGTAGACACTGCCATGTGGAACTGCTGTAGAGAGAGATTCTTGTAGACACGTGGGCCATTGGAAACCTGTGTTGGAGAGAGATTCTGTGGACAACTGGCCATTGGAATCTGCCTGTGGATGAGAGATTCTGTAGACACCTGCATTGGAACCTGCTGTGGAAGAGATTCTGTAGACATTGGCCATTGGAAGCGGCTGTGGAGAGAGATTCTGTAGACAGCTGGCCATTGAACTGCCTGTAGAGAGAGATTCTGTAGACACGGGCAGTGGTAACTTGCTGTGAGTAGAGATCTGTAGACACTGGCCATTGCAACCTGCCGGTGAGAGAGATTCTGTAGAACTGGCCCATTGGAACCTGTGTGGAGAGAGATTCTGTAGACCACTGGCGCATTGGAACCTGCATGTGGAGAGAGATTCTGTATGACCTGGCCATTGGAACCTGCTGTGGAGAGAATTCCTGTATGACACTGGCCATTGGACACCTGCTGAGAGAGAAGATTCTGTAGACACGGGCTGGAAACCTGCTGTGGAGAGAGATTCTGTAGACACTGGCCATTGACCTGCTGTGGAGAGGAAGATCTGTAGACACTGGCCATTGGAACTGCTGTGGGAGAGCGATCTGATGACACTGGCCATTGGAACCGTGCTGTGGCAGAGAGATTCTGTGACACTGGCCATGTGGAACCTGCGTGGAAGAGAGTCTGTAGACATTCTGGCCATTGGAACCTGCTGTGAGAGAGATATCGTAGGACACTGAGCCATTGGGAACCTGCTGTGGAGAAGAGATTCTGTAGACACTGGCGATTTGGAACTGTGTGGCGAGATGATCTGAGACACTGGCCATTGGACCTGCTGTGAGAGAGATCTGTTGACACTGGCCATTGGAACTGCTGTGGAGAGACACAAGACAAAAGACATCCGGACACTTAAACTCTGTTCTAGATTAGCTTTTTGCCATTTTATCAATGTCTTACTCGAAGTTTTGGTCAGCACTATTACCGGTAGGTGTTGATTGTGTATATTTAGTCAGGGCTTGGAGGACCTTTCTCTCAATCAGTGGAAATGTACTGTCATGTTTTATAAAGTAAGTTTTAAATGTAACTGTTATTTATATATATATTTATATATATTATTTGGATCAGATGGCATGAATGTATTTGATTTGTTTTTCTTAACGAATGCATGACTGACTGCTGAGAACACTAATATTTATTTGGAAGGGAAAAGGAGAGAAAAGACTTAAGCCAGTACTACAACGACAACTTCGATGTGAATTAACTTATAAGTACAATGAGGAACAAGAGATCCGCTGGATATTTTACCTATTGAATCATTTCGCTATGGATATTTTGCTATTGACATGTTTTGGGAACCTGTATGATGGTGTATGGGTCCCATTAAATATTCTTGAAGTAGCTGTAGCTACATCAATTTTCACACAGAATTGAGAAGATTGAAAAGAGGAAGAGTGTGAATTGCAGGTATGTACCAGTCAAGACGGTCAAAGAGTGTGCAAGCTGTCATCAAGGCAAAGGGTGGCTACCTTTGAAGAATCTCAAATCTAAAAAATTTATTTTGGATTTGGTTTATATTTAAGCATTTTTTTGTTGCTACATGAATCCATATGTTTAATTATCATAGTTCGAATGTCTTAATATTATTATACAATGTAGCAAATAGTTCTTAAAATTAAGAAAAACCTGATATGATAGGTGTGTCAACTGTTGACTGGTAACTATATGTGTCCCTAAAGTATAAAGACATCTTTTCATAGTATATAGGTGTTTTCCCAGTGTGTCAATGATGCATATATTGGAACAAAAAGGACCAGGCAGTGTTGGCATATTGCTTTCTCCAATAGATAGTAGTAGTGGTGATTTTGTCTTTGAAATGATGATGTATGTTGCTTGAACTATGTGATGTTTTATTCAATGTCAATAGGTCAGACAGCAAAGGGCCAAAGTCATATGTCAAGCTATTGAAGAATGTGTAGTTTTTGTTATAGGGCACCTTGTTAAAGTCTACCTTCACTCGAGTTGGTGGCACAATTACTGTTAGTAGAAAAGTTGCAGACGTGGTCAGCCATTGTCACGTTGGTTCACTTTACTTACAATCCACTGGTATATTCGCTTACGTTTTACTGGTCAAACGTTGGTTCTTGGTACTGTAACACCAGGTTTTGATAATGTTATTAAGTACCATGCAGAAAAAACTGGTTTAGACTGAAGAGCACGAAGACTTGTTAAAGTGAAGCAACAGACTTGTTAAGTAAAGCACAGTACTGTAAAGTTAAGCAAGCAGGACGGTAAAGTGAAGCACAGGAACTGTATAAGTGAAGTAGCAAGACTGTAAAATACACAGAGTAAAGTTGAAAGCACCCCCCAAAAAGAACTTGGGGGGTTATAAGTGAAAAGCATAACAGGACGTAACGTAAAGCAATCAGGACTGGTAAAGTAAAGCAACAGGACTGTAAAGTTAAGCACAGGACTGTTAAAGCAAACAGACTGTAAAGTAAACCGGCGAAATGTAAAGTAGAAGCACTGGACTGTAATAAGAAACAGTACTGTAAGTAAAGCAACAGGACTGTAAAGTAAAGACAGATGTTAAAGTGAAGCAACAGGAACTGTTAAATTGAAGCACAGGAAACTGTAAAGTTAAGCAAGCAGGACTGTATAAGGTAAAGCACAGGAATCTGTAACAGTGAAGCAACAGATTTAATTGAAAGCAACAGGACTGTAAGTAGCAACAGGACTGAAAGTTAGCACAGGGCTGTAAAGCACAGGACTGGTTAAAGTTAAAGCAACATGACTGTAAACGTAAAGCAAAAGACTGTTAAGTGAAGCAACAGGACTGTAAACTTGAAGCACAGGACTGTTAAATGAAAGCAACAGGACGTAAAGTGAAGCAACAGATGTTAAGTGAAGACAGGACTGTAAAGTGAATGAACCAGGACTGTTAAGTAAAGCACAGGACTGTAAAGTAAAGCAACAGGAACTGTATGAGTGACGCCAAACAGGACTGTAAGTGAATGTAACAAGATGTACACAACAGGACTGTAAGTAAATGCAACAGACTGTACGAAAGTAACAGGACTGTAAGAGTTAAGCAACAGGGACTGTAAGAAAAGCAACAGGAATTAGTAAGTAGACACGACTGTTAAGTAAACGCAACAGACTGTAAGTAAAACGCACAGGAGACTGTAAAGTAAAAGCAACAGGATCTGTAAAGGCAACAGGACTGTAAAGCAACAGGACTGTAAGAAAGAAACAGGACTGTAAAAGTAAAAGCAACTGGACTTGTACTTCAAGCAACATACTGTAAAGTAAAGCACAGGACTGTCAAGTAAAGCAACAGGACTGTTAAAGTGAATGCAACAGACTGTTAATTGAAGCAACAGACTGTAACAGTAAGCAACAGCGAATGTAAAGTAAAGCAACAGGACTGTTACATGTGAAGCAAACGACTGTTAATTGAAGCAAACAGGACTGTAAAGTTAAGCAAACAGGACGTAAAGTTAAGGCAACAGGGCTGTAAAGCAACAGGATGTAAAGTAAAGCAACATGGACTGTAAAGTAAAGCAACAGGACTGTTAATAAAGCCAACAGGAACTGTTAACGTGAAAGTACAGGACGTGTAAAGCTGAAGCAACAGGGTTAAATGAACACAGGACTGTAAAGTGATAGCAACAGGACTGTAAAGTAAAGCAACGAGACTGTAAAGTGAAAGCAGACAGAACTGTAAAGAAAGCAACAGAACTGACAGTTAAGCAACAGGACTGTACAGTAAACAACAGGACTGTAAAGTGAAGCAACAGGACTGTTAAGTAAGCAACAGGAACTGGTAAAGGAAAGGAACAGGCTGGTAGAAGTGAACGCACAGGACTGAAGAGAAAGCAACATGAACTGTAGTAAAGAACAGGACTGTTAAGTGAGCAACAGACTGTAAAGTGAAGCAACAGACTGTTAAAGTAAGCAACAGGACTGTAAAAGGAAAGCAGACAGGATGTAAAGGAAGCAACAAGGATGTAAAGTAGCAACATGACTGTTAAGTAAAGCAACAGGATGTTAAGTGAAGCAACAGACTGTAAAAGTGATAGCAACCGGACTGTAAAGTGAAGCACAGATGAATCAGACACCATCTATTGGTTGAACAGGAACCAATCAGATGTCACCTAATACAATATATCAGTGCTGCTGGGTTTTTCATTGCTGAGAGAACAGTGACCTCACTACATAACCTCAGGGGTTAAAGGGTAAAGTTAACCCAGGTGGCAGTCAGTACCCAATAATCAGACATAGTGTGTTTTGGGGGACATCCACGCGTGGGTGTGTCCTGGGTGGGAGATCCTACCACAGACATCAGAAAGACTTCCCACTCCCTAATTACGGTCAGAAACAGGAAGTGAAGATAAGAAACTTAAACAGGAAATCAAGAGGGGAGTTGATCCAAAAGGTGCTGGTCTGTACAGTAGACATGTTGTGGGGCAGAAGCATACAATATCACCTGTAGGATATGAAGTCCAGTGTGGTTCGCATTAACAGGGTCTACAATGACCGCTGACTATGGCCCAGACTATCCAGAAGCCTTTGTGTTGAACGCTCTTGAGGAAGGAGGAGAATGTTTCCTGTGAGTTTGTCAGTTGGTCCTCCTGTGTCCCACAATGCCGCTTGTTCACGAGAGATTGCTGGTAGGTTTGGATTGATTTGTTCTGTATGGAAACGATGTCCCTCCATCTCCCAAAACTCAGTGTCGAGTGTTCTTTAGACAGTGACTGATTAGCTAAATAAATAAAGTACCATCTATATACCTGATTAGAGTCTTAAAGGCAAGCAAAAAAAAACACAAAAAAAAACACTTTAAAATGTCTCAATAAGGGTTGCAAGCAAACGTGTAGGATGCAGCCAGTACACACATATCTATATTAGCTATCTAACATCTATATACTTATCAACTCTGGCTTGTGGAAATGAGAAGATTTGCGCTGCTACCTCACATAATAGTGATTATGTAAACATCCTGTTTCTTTATGTTAATAACGTGGCCTTTCTCTCTCTCCTCCCCAAGCCTGTGTGTGTTTAGAAGAGCTAATATCTTTTTTTACATTCCATCTAAGTCATAGACTCTGCTACATATCAATACGTAGATATTGTATTCCATCTAAGTCATAGACTCTGCTACATATCAATACGTAGATATTGTATAACTAGCACTCCTGATAGTAACAATACAAATTGCTTTGGTTTTAAAAAATAAAGTCGTTTTTCTTCTTAGTTTGGCATAGAGACTTTAAAAACTGGTTTTCGGAATGACCTGACCCTGGCGATGGGAAGAAATGCTTTGTGTCCTTATATTATGTTGACAGGTTCCAATGCTAGATCCAGTGTCTACAGAATTCTCTTACTCGTCCATACAGAAGGATCTAGCAAATGGCCCGTGTTCCTCAACCAGAATTCCTCGATCTCATCATCAGCACGGTTCCAAATGGCCAGTGTTACAGAATCGATTCTGTTTTGGGAGAATGGAGAGTCGCGATCCATCACAGTGCAGGTTCCTCTCCAAATGTGCGACAGCCCAATAGCGTATCAATCAGCAACAAACTTCTACTCCCCAAGCAAGACTACTGCGTTTCGCTAGAAACTGGAAGCGCGGTCAGTGTCTACAGAATTCTCTCACAGGCATTGTGGGACACAGGAGGACTCAACTGAGACACTCACAGGAAACATTCTCCTCCTTCCGCTCAAAGAGCGTTCAAACAGAAGGTTTCTGGATAGTCTGGGCCATAGTCAGCGGTCATTGTAGACCTGTTAAGTGGCGAAGCCACAACTGGACTTTCATATGCCTAAGAGATTTCCAAATGGTGAGTGCCAGTTTGGGTATCTATGCTAGAGTACTGCCTCACTCATACCAACACCATGTGTCTAGCTGTTCATGCACGCAGCCTGATGCTACCACCTGTGCTTCTGGATCTCAACTTCTCCTCTTTACCAATTGAAGTGTTTCTCTCGATATTTGTGAAGTTGTCATGTAGCTCTTACACTTGAACCTTGCTCTTCTGTACCGTATCATTAGGGAGTGGCAGAAGTCAGCATGTGTCTTCTAGGAGCCAGTGTCTGTTCTGCAGTAATGGTTACGCGATTCCTCTGCACACAGTCAGGTTTCGCAATGGCATGTGGTCGACCAGAGCAGCACTCAGAGATTGTGTACATCTCAGCGGTATGCCAGCCTGCTCAGTGTGCTATTAAGATCTCCTGGGCAGGTCGTTTGGTCTCAATGTATATTCCTCTCAAAAATACACTATGTCCTCTGATATTGGTGCGTAGCTGACATAAGCCAACTAACAAGGTCTACTGCTTAAAGAAATTCCTTGTCGATTGGTGTAACTATTTATAAATCGCCTTGCGTGGTTTTAACACCACGGATGGGTCCCCCTATGAAGAGAGTTCATGTAGGTGACGGAAGATTAATGGTACTCTGAGACTGAAAATTTCAGGTTCACTCAACAGTGTCCTAGAACAATGAAACATAATTGTTCTAGAGGATAGTGCACTTTTCGATATATTATGGAAGTTTTGGTTTTGTTAGTTTAGTGTACATTTTTTTGCACTTGCGTCTCCCTGTTGTTCAACTCCAATCAATGATGTGCTGATCGCTCAGAAATATTATAGTGCTCAAGAAATTAGTAGTAATACATATGAGTACGATTTACATGCACACAAATAAATGTGATATCTTTAACTTTCTTTTAAATTGATATTAGTTACTAACTCTTGAGGTGCGGGATGTCCTGTTCAACTCCAGACTAAAATGAAGAACTAGTATACCACTTCTCTGATTATTGTACATATCTGGTTCAAACGACCTATCCCAGCGGGAAAAAAAACCCAACAGTGGGTTAACTGCTTGTTCAGAGGGGCAGAACGATACAGATTTTTTTAACAACTCGTCAGCTCGAGTATAGGTAGTGTTGTTCTGAATCCTAGTGTTATGTTCCACTTCAGTTACTGGCCCACCAATAAGATGGTTGTCTGATGGTTCACTGTTTACGCTCAACTACCAATGATGGTACAGTTCATGGGATTAGTTCTACTGTTTCAAACTGCTCTAAAAACCACTAGGCTATCTGCTCTACCACCATCTAGAGGACTTATGAGGTCGCTGCCTCTTAGATTGCGCACTTTCCTTAGGTCTAAATTACCTGCTCTAAACCACTCTAGGACTACCGTCTCACTAGGGCAACCTACTAACAGGCTACTGCTCTAACCACTAGGCCTACCTGCTCTAACCACTAGGCTACTGCTCTAACCACCAGGCTACCTGCTCTAACCACTAGGCTACCTGCTCTACACCACTAGGCTACCTGCTCTAACCACTAGTGCGCTACCTGCTCTAACCAGCTAGCTACCGTGCTCTAAACCACTAGGCTACCTGCCTCTAACCACTAGGGCTAACCTGCTCTAACCACTAGGCTTCCTGCTCTAAACCACTAGGCTACCTGCTCTAACCACTAGGCTAAATACCTGCCGCCTTCAAAAAGTATCTGCCCTCGATGTTAACAGATGCATATTCAACTCATTATGGCAGAAGGCGAGTACGGAAAAGGCATGTAAACACTTAGATTGGTATGAGCTAGAGTCATCTCCTGAATCTGCTTATTCTGTGTATATCGGTTGTATCTGTTTCAAACCAATGATGTGGAGGTTAGAAGATCTCCGTAGAAGTTAAACGTTCCTGGATCATTTCTGACTGATTTTCCTGAGGCAAACTTTCAAATTATTGTGACGTGGTATACCAGTTTTAAATGGGCCAATGTGATGCGCTCGCGATCTGATTGGTTCCCGCTTGTGTCGTGTTTGTTGTCCATAGACAAGCTCACCAATAGTTTCGTGTGTTCGCTCTGTTTCTCCTGTCTAATTATGGTACGAGTGAAGTGACATACTGGAAAAAAAACGTTATACCATAATTGTCAGGTGACGTATCTGATTAGTTCTGTTCAAAGTCAAGCCAAATATGATGGGTGCAGTATTTGAATTGGTGTCCTGTTTTTTCAGACAAAAAATAAGACTGCGTGTTGGTGGTAGACTGCTAATATATTCGATTGGCCAATAAGCGCATTTTTGTATATCTTGATTGTTTCTCTGTTCTAATTTTTCCAATTTTAGCACGTGACATTGATTAGTTCCTGTTTCAAAAATTAAAAAAAATAAATCAACGCATAGGTGAATCTCTCTGATCTGTTTAATTGGTCTGTTCACTAGCCTGATTCAGATGTTCCCCAATATGGTAAGGAACTTAGACGGAATTATTCGAAATGGGGATATAGAATTGTCTCGTGTTCTTCCAATTGCTAGAGATGATAAAGTTTGTAAACTATTATATCATTAATCCAATAGATGACATTCGATTAGGCTTCTGGTCAACCCTGACTATTGCACCCAAGTATATGGTGTTCGTGATTGATGCATATAATTCTTGCTTACCAAATCAATTAGATGCAAATTGAGTATCCTGAGCTTTCGGTCTCGCTACTCAGTTCAAAGAGCAGACAATTACAATAGATGCATTCCACCCTCCAGAAATGATGGTTCCAGTTGACACTCCCAAAAGAAATTAGAAGAGGGGCTGATTCCAATATATTAGCATGAGTTGATCGTTGATTAGTGATTCAGAGTTCATCACGTTTCAGATTTCCGCTGGCCAAATAAGAAATGGAGATCTATCAAAAATTGATGCTACCAAATTAGGATATAGACATCTGATTAGTTCATGACATCACAATTATATTATCTACGACTGTTAGTGTCCGGCTGTTGTCAATGCGATCTATCTTCCTAAAGCCACTTCTCAATTCCTCATGAATCATGACTCGCGTCCAATCTCGATGCGATTCGGTATCTGTTACTCTACACCCAATACCACTCATGTTCCGAGAGCCCCGCTCCCTGCCGCAGGATATTCTACAATGCCTTCCATTGCATCAGCGCCTTCCGCCCCAATCACCGATTAGCCCACTACACTCAATATCTCGACGCACCTCTTCTCGAACGTGGCACCTCTGGTATTCCGTTCCCCATCCCGCTTCGTCCCTCAAGCCAGTTCCAATCGTCTGTATTCTTCCCCTACTCCCGCTACTCAGTCTTCCCACTCGGCATACCCGTCTCCCAAATCACTCTACGAAACTCGCTCCCAGGCACCAGATCCTTTGGTGAGTCTCTCTTATCTTGCGATGACGCTCGGCACGCTCGCGAGATGTTCCACTCTCTTCTAGCGCCTCCTGTCACGCTTCACGCCTAACCGTTCTCTTCTCTTCGCTCCCGACAAGTCCGCCCGTACAGACTCTCTCATCCACGTTCAACCACCTTCCCCCCCCCCCGTCACCCACCCCCTCGGTCCTACATCAATCCATCCTTACTACCCCGGCCCCTTCCCCCAGCTCTCTCCCTACACCCTTCTCACGACACATCGCCCATCAGCCAATTCCACTCATACACTCCCCTACCATCCACGTATGCATCTACAACAGCGGCCAGGCCACCTACTCGCACCTCACCCTCCATGTATCTCCAGTAAGGACACAATGAAAACACTGTGAACCAAAAGTGAACACAATAAAATATTATAGATCCAGTTCTCGTCGTCCAGATCTGTAAATAGCCGTCATGGTGTTTGTCGAGCAGCTTGGCAGCTCTCAGTTGTCCACAGCTTCTGACCCTAAGATACTATCTTTCATCCCATAGTGTTCTTAGAGCTCTACTACTCTTCATTATTTCGTTGAGTAGCGTTGTGTTGGACTACTGTTTGTTTGTGTTCTACGTTACTGGTTTTTGGTTCTGGAACCTAGCCTGTTTTTTTGTGGTCTGAACGTAGCCCTGTTGCTCGTGTTCTGGGAACCTAGCTGTGTTTTTTGGTGTCTAGTACCTAGAAATAGATGGTGGTCACTGGATGATTAAGTCTAATCAGACTCCTACTCCATGTAATCAAATATGGATTGAGAATAACAGGAACCAAATGGATTGTCATCTATTGGTCTTGAAAATACAGAGGGAACTTTAATTAATGATAGTCCATATCTGATGTAGCTCTCTATGGGTTGAACATGGAACTAATAGTGTTATGTCATCAAGGAACCTCAGTTACAAAACCAAATAGATGACAATCTGATTTAAGTTTCCTGTTCAACAAATCGCAATGACATCCCGATTGTTTCCTGTTCAACCCATATATGGTGTGTCTGGATTAGTTCCTGTTTACATTGTTGAACAGGAACTATCCAGTAGGTGTCATAAGCCTGACACATTGGTTCCCTACTGCAGACAAGCTCGAAATCAAAAATGTGCTATGTTAAGGGGTTTGCTGAAGACAGTCTCGAATTTTGCCAACCTGAGTATGAGCACACCATTTCTTCTATTTTCGGTCCTTTGGTACAACAGTTCAGTTTGCGCGCATATATATCAGACCTACCCATCTCTTATGGCCAGGAACTCATTTATATATTGGTTGACACTGAAGCACCTAATTCGGTATTGAGTATAACGTTACAGTTCTGGTTGCACTACACGGTCTAAATTTCTTATTCGATTTGCCATCGGAGGTTCATCATACGTATGGAGTTTATGATACAGGTGGATTATCGTAGATGAAGTACAGTCAAGTATTAAATATAAATAGGGTTTATTAAACGATATGTTTATCAAATATGTCGCTGTCTTGGAAAAAGCATGGAGAACTAACGATGACAATTTCCGCATACTACTCTAATAGGATTTGCACTAGCAGTTTCCATGGACACATCTGAAATCAGGCGAATACGCCAAAATGGGTCAGGTATGTATCTATTGAATTAGGGTTAGAAAGACGAGAGAAGAAATGTGTCGCAAAACATCAGTACGGATAATCATTGATTTCGGTGTTCTAATGAACGAGGTAATCATCAGACATCATTATTGGTTGCACCACACGGAAATCGGATGTCATCTATTGGTTGAAACAGGAACTAGATCAACCAGAGATGGTTTAATCTTACTCTTTTTGGAAACCTTAACTTGTATTTTGGTTGAACAGGAGCACTAATCAGATGTTCTCATCGAGATCATTGGTGAGACGGAGCCAACTATATAGATACTGGTTTTCATCTATTTTTGGTTTTTGAATATCCAGGAACGTACTTAAATCTACAGCATGTTTCTCCCTCGTGTACAATTTATGAGGAGGGAGACTTGATGTGAAAGTCTGACGCACTGTCAGCGACACAAACACCAGTTCGGACTGACGGATTTTTTGGAAATACTGTTTTGAACAGGAAACGTCAACTACAAATAATTCTATGATTGTCACTGTAAAGTTTGTTTGGCTCTCAGAAAATCATCGAAAAATCGTTGTTACTGACTAATTCCGATGTTTAAACTTAACACATCTATTGGGATTTTAGCAAGATAAGCAGAGTAAATGGTACTCTAGACGAATAAAGCCCAAATTCTAGTTTCTAGCCACCAGCTAAGCTCGTTGGTTGAACAGGAACCCATATCTCTGACGATACCACAACTCGAGTTGAATTATGGCCTAATTGATCGTGTTTGGTGAAAGGAGACCCGAATCATGAACTACTTTTGGAGTGCGGCCAGGTGTATATGGTTGAACTAGTCGCAGGGTATAAAGCAGCTGATACCAATAGTTGGATGTATATGTAGGACAGGCTAGCTATCTGGTTAGTGAACAGGAATTAGAGCAGGTAGATCCCATAGAACGTAAGGCTTACGAGGAGGTAGCCTAGATGGTTAGAGCACGTGCTTAGCAGTCTTGAGTGGTTTGATAGAAAAGCAGCAGGATAAAGCCTTAGATCATGGTAGAGCAGGTGAAGCTAGATGGTTACGAGAGGTGCCCCTAGTGGACATCTTTCAGATGGGAGTTGGTAACAAGGGAACCACAATCCAATGGAGTGGTTTAGCACACGCAGGTAGTCTCAGTGGTTATATGATGCAGGGCTGATTGTGACAACAGCGAACAAAGTTCGAGAGCTATAGAGCAAGCGCTAGCCTTAGTGGTATAAGTAAGCAGGTATAGTTGGCTTGAACAGCTAGTGGTAACTTAGAAATGCAGCAGTGGTAGCCTTACATGTGTGTATAGTTGGTAGCAGGTTAGTCTCGTAAGATGGCAGGAATTCGAAAGCTACGCGTAGGCACTATGGTTGGTATTAGAGCAGGTAGATCTTATGTAGGTTTAAGCGTTTGTGGGGCGAGTTTATACTTTTTGGGAAAAAGGCTATAGCACTGGAAAATGGATGAATAGCCAGAGCTGAACGAGGATAAAAAACTTTTGTCGGTTCTACGACCCCCGCTGAAATTACTGAAGGCGTAGTTGAATCAAAGGAACGACCATACTGTCAGATGTCATCCGCGGTTAGAGATAAATATAATCAGTTGTGCTGCGGTGTTTTCATTTGCTGAGTTTTAAAGAACAGTGACTCTTCTTACTTACTCAAAAGTAACATCAGGGGTTAGAGGTAAATTTAACAGTGAGTCAGTACCTTCATAATAAGACAGTAGTGTGTTTTGTGGGGACTCCACGCGTTGGGTGTGTCCTGGTGGGAGATCCTCAAGACATCAGAAAGACTTCCCACTCCTAATCGGTCCAAACAGGAAGTGAAGATAGAAACTTAAACCAGGAAATCAGAAGGGAGTTTGATCCAAAGAGTTGCGCTCGTCAATGTTGAGTAAATAAAATAAATGTACATATGCGAGCATTATATTGTGGTGGACATGTTAAACGTCACGTCAAATGTTTTGTTCTGATAGAGTGTTGCTTTGCATGTCGTTTGGACATGCGACAATGTCCAAACACTATTACATAAATCAGCAAAACTCATGTTTCATAGGACACAATTGTATGTTAGGCAAGCACTTGGTTGATTGACCTGAATTTCAGATTTTCAGAGTCTACTGATTTATGGTTCACATGCTTTCTGGCAGTTACGCCATTGACTACAAGCGCGAAAAAGTAATGACATGAGGATTTCTACTAATTCTGTTAAAGCCAGTAGGTTTTTATTGTTTTGTGAACCCAGTAGAGGAATATCTATGGTCCCAGTAACGATAGATCCAAGAAAGCTTTGTCGTGTTTGAAACGCTCTTTTGAAGAGAGATGAAAGGGAGGAGAAGTGTCTTGTCCGGCATTTGAAGTTTGTAGTTGCGTAAACAATTTCTCTTTAGTGCTTCTTGGTGATCACTGGCACTTGTGGTGTACCCTGCCTGTGGAGAGAGATTCTCGCATCAGAACTAGCCTGGCATGCAACTGTGCTGTTTGCAGCGGGAGGAGAGAATGTATCTGTTATGACACCTGGTTAGGTTTCGGATTGATTTGGTGTATCTCTGGCTATGTTGAGAGGAAGAGAACTTGTGTAGATCTCGGGCAATTTCCGGAAACTCCTTCGTTGTGGACTTCAGAGAAAATATTCTCAGTTGTTCGAAGGTGTATTACTGAGGCACGTGATCGTGATTAAGGCCGTCGCCTCTGTAGAAGTAGAGAAATATTATGTAGGATCACACTGTGCCATTGGATCTAGCTGTGTGAAGTAAGAGGATGTTCTTGAGATGTCTTAACAGGCAAGCTCAAATGAAAAGACCACAACATAAAATAAGGAAACTCTTTGACCAATGAGTAGTGTCTGCAGAAGTAAGGGGTTTTCGCTGAAGCTAAAGCAGTGTACACGGTATGGGCCAGCCAGTTCGAGACACCATTGATTGTAGTAAGTTTAAGAGGGAATTCTCGTATTCATAGACAACTCCTGGAGACCTATAGACTTGGAGACTGTCTATCGATCTGCGAGATGAGGTCTTGTATGGAAAGTAGGCAGAACAGTAGCGCTGGCTCAACTCTGGAATCACATATGATGATAGGGTAGAGTTGAGAATATCGCTAGTAGCACCACTACTCTGGTGTCTCTATTTAATGTGAATCTATATGCACACTGTGTGGAGACGATTTGATCTTTCCTGTCTATCCTCCACAAACGCCTTGGTGGTGTCCAGTTTTTTAGGAGAACTGACTGGATAGTGAAGATAGTTTATGATTTAGTGCTAGTTGTTATCTGAGTCATAAGTGGATTAAGACTCCTGCGTTACTGTTGGAAAGAGTAAGGATTACGTGATAGACCTTATTGGTAGCCCATTTTCGGACTGCTTGTAGAGAGGATTCTGTAGATACAGGGGTCATAATTGGAACCTAGACTCGTGTGGCAGAGAGATTACTACTATGTCATGACAAATATGGACGTAATGATGGTATTGAATCTAGTCTGATGGCATGAGCAGAGATTCTGTAGACTCACTGGCCACTTTGGAACCTGCTGTGTGAGAGTAGAGATTCAACACTTGTAAGCAACACTGGAACTATTTGGGATTGTGCGTCTGTTGGAGATAGAGATATAACTAGTATAGAACACTAGGGCCCATTGTCGATTCTTTCTGCTGTGGACGTTGAGGATTTTTGTGTACGATACATGAGATCTTTTGGCCATAATGAGGCATACGCTTGTTCTTGCGTGGGAGAAGAGAATGATGAATCTCGTGACCTCACTGGCGATGGAGACAAACTGGTGACTTTTGGAATCGTGCTGTTGCGAGAGCAGTTACATTTGTAGGACCAACACCTCTAGGCGTTTTGGACACTCTGGTTGCTGCGTGGTGGAGCAGAAGGATTTTCTGGTGTAAGAGCACTGCTACGTGACCTAATTTGGGAACCGTGCTAGATGGAGAAGGCTGAGGATTCCACTTTGTTTGACACTTTGGGGAATAGCCTTGGAATTCTGGGAATCGAGGAATGCTACTAATGGAACTGCTGTGGAGTGAGGGGGCACAGACTACCCAGACATATTCCGGAACGGCGGGCTTAGGGGGGTCAGGTGAGGCAAGGGCTCACATGGGTACATGCGGAGGCAGAGGGCTTCAGCGGGGTTGTTTCATGAGAATTTTCTCTCTTAGTAAGAAATGTTGTTAGGACTATGGCGAGACACAGTGTATCTGCGTGGACAGAAGGGTGCCCAAGGTTGGGCGTAGTGGGGATGATAGTGGAGGTACGAGTGGGTGTCAGTGGGCAGGGGAACATGGGAGTGTGATCAGTGTGATTCTCTCGTGCATGGGTCAACGATGAGGAGTAACTAGGCGATCAAGGGAGGCGTGCAGGGGCCAATGGGGTGTATAAGTGAGAAGGATAGTTTGTGAAGAATGTCAGCTGTATTGTGAATATAGTGTGGTAGCATGGGGATCAATGAGGGAATAGGTAGTGGTCAGGGGGCAGGGGACAGGGGTAGTTCGATAGTGGGATGGGATGAGATGCTAGGTTTTGTGGAGCATGTGTTGTGTACTGTGCAACAAGCGCGAAGGACATAGACGTGGGATGCTGCAGGAGGGGAGAAACTGAATAGGGATCAGAGTGGTGTTAAGTTGGAAAGGAGGCAGGGGGCAGGAGAGGGAGACAGGGGGAGGAAAGGGAGACCAGTGGGAGAGCGATGAGTTGGCTGACACAGACGAGGAAGCATTCTAAGAGGTGGCAAGTGTAAGGCGATGGGTGATAAGCAGTAGTACAAGATGGAGGAACACGGAGGAAGAAGCGATAGGTGGCACCGCTGAGGAGTGGAAGTCTAGGGTAGGCATGGGGCACTAATGTGGGGAGGGGACACAGGTGTGACCGGCATAGTGGGATCAAGGGGACTATGCTAGAGGGGTCAGGTGGACAGGTGGTAAGTGTTTGGGGGAAAAAGGGCTATGTATGTGGAGTTGTGGACTATGGGTCCCATTGTGTTACAATGAGAGTGAGACTAGGTTGGGCAAGTAGCCGGGTGAGGTAAGGGGGACTCAGAGAGAACATATCTTGTTCGATAGGAGAACAGAGAGAGGACAGTTGTGGATCTGAGAGGAGTTCTGAAGATGGCCATGGGGTCAGAGGCTGTCAGGGGAGAAGACAGAGAGGTTGGGAGCATTGGGAGGTAGCAAGGGGGGTGATAGGGGCAGGGGAGCAGGTGGACGCACAGGGGGCAGAGGGTGACAAGAGACGGGCAACAAAGGAAGTGGTGCAGCAGGGGTGACTAGGCGGTCAGAGGACCAAAAGGGGGGTGGACTAGGGCTCCGCGCACACGGTTGAGAGACGAAGGGTGGTACAATCCGTAAAAGAATTTGAGTTTTGGATTTGTCTATAAGCACTTTGGACATGTGGGGACGAGTTGGTACGGGCATGGAGTGGCTCCATAGGGGATAAGGGGATTATTTGAGCGCTTAGCTTAGATGTATATCGATGTTCTTAATATTAGTCTATTAACATAGGAATGATTAGAAGAAATTAGTTTTTAAAATGATTTTACTAGGAAAAATCCTGGAAAATGTCATGTATTACTGAGACGGTGTAGTTTGTTCGCAGGGGAAGGACTTTGATTGGACTGGTACTCAGTATTGGTTGTGGTTGGGTGCTGCCTCTGATGATGTTGTTTGAAGATGCATCCCGTTATTCGTGTACGTTAATTTCAATAGAGAAGCGTGTCTTGCATTTGCATAAGTCGTGTCCAAAATGGCTGCCATCGTTATGACTTGGAACGTAAAAATAGACACGGAGCAGGGCAGTTCGTATATTGGCATCATGCTTGCTATTTGCTTGATTGATGTGTGTTCTAGTGATAGTTGGATGTCTTCAAGTTAGTGTTGTACTTCTGTGTGTCTGTTTGGACAATGTCATTCTATTGTATTGCTTTGTGTTGAAGCTTGTGTGATATGGTGTAATGCTATTATTTAATTGTCAAAGGTTCGATCATGCTATATAGTTGCTTCTGTCTAGTGTTACAGGAGGGCTGGTGACAACAGCTCTCCAGTGGAGGACTGGGGACAGTCGCGTGTGAGGGGGTCCGATGCGTGGGTCAGCCAGAGACTTGGGGTGGGGAACGCTTGTACATCCGCTCACGTGGCGACCAAGGTAAGTATCGCATGATCTGAACCAGTGCCCTATGAAGGCAACTTGTGGGTCATGCCGCCCATTAGTTCACCCCAAACAAATCAGCCTGGGAGAGTTAGCGAGAGAGGGTGGGAGAAGAGAGAGAGAGGTGGGAGAGAGAGAGAGAGAGAGAGAGAGAGAGGGTGGGAGAGAGAGCGAGGGCCGCGGAGAGAGAGGTTAGAGGGTGGGAGAAGAGAGAGGAGGGTGGGAGAGAGAGAGAGGGTGGGAGAGAGCAGAGAGAGAGAGGGGGGGAGAGAGAGAGAAGAGACGAGAAGGTGCGGAGAGAGAGAGAGGAGAGGAAATTAATCAATGCTTGATTAGCTACCATCCATACATTGTTGCGCAAGAGATTTCAAGACAATGCAGGTGCATGTTTGGGAAAGTTATTCAAGCCCCTTGACTTTTTCCACATTTTGTTATAGGTACACCTTATCTAAAATTTTAATATTTTCGCCCCTCTTCAATCTACACAACAATACCCCATAATGACAAAGCAAAAACAGTTTTTATAATTTTTTTGCAAGTATAAAAAATGGTAAATGGTATAATATCACATTAGCATAAGTTTAATCTGGCGGCCAGCTCTAGAAAGTCTTGGGTGTTCCAAACTTCTCCATTTAAAATTATGGAGGCCACTGTTTCTTAGGTCCTTAATTGCTGCAGAAATTTTTGTACACTTCCCGCTCTTTGGCCTCGACAACAATCCTGTCTCTGCTGTACGTGATACATTCCTTTCAACCTCACGCCCGGCGAGGGGGGGGGGGGGGGGGGGGGGGGTGGGGGGGGGGGGGGGGGGGGGGGGGGGGGGGGGGGGGGGGGGGGGGGGGGGGGGGGGGGGGGGGGGGGGGGGGGGGGGGG
>NW_019943181.1:112968-118391 GCF_002910315.2 Salvelinus sp. IW2-2015 | reverse complement strand
AATTGCACCCTATTCCTTGCTCTGGTCAGTTGTAGTGCACTATATAGGGAATAGGCTGCCATTTTTGGACATAGCCTTGGAATTCTGGGATCAGGGAATGTCAAATGGGCATCCACTCAGGGGCAGGGGGCAGGGGCAGGGACAGGGGACAGGGGGCAGGGGCAGGGGGCAGGATTCTGAGATGGGACAGGGGACAGGGGACAGGGGACAGGGCGGCGCAGGGACAGGGGACAGGGGGCAGGGGCAGGGACAGTGGACAGGGATCTGAGATGGGAACAGGGGACAGGGGACAGGGCAGGGGGCAGGGGCACGGGACAGGGGACATGTCTCGTGGCTGTACGGACAATTCCTTCAACCTCATGGCTTGGTTTTTGTTCTGACGTGCACTGTCAACTGTGGGACCTTTATATAGACAGGTGTTTGCCTTTCCAAATCATGTCCAATCAATTGAATTTACCACAGGTGGACTCCAATCAAGTTGTAGAAACATCTCAAGGATGATCAATGGAAACAGGATGCACCTGAGCTCAATTTCGAGTCTCATAGCAAAGGGTCTGAATACTTATGTCAATAAGGTATTTCTGTGGTTTTTTTATTTTAATAAATTCGCAAAAATATCTAAAAACCTGTTTTCGCTTTGTCATTATGGGGTATTGTGTGTAGATTGATGAGGTAAAACATTTAATTTAATCCATTTTAGAATAAGGCTGTAACGTAGCAAAATGTAGAAAAAGTCAAGGGGTCTTAACACTTCCCGAATGAACTGTAAGTCATTAAATACAGATCTAGTGGTGAACGGAAATGTATCTGGCCCTGCAAGATGAACACATGGGGTTCTCAAATCACTAGATATAGGTATTAACCTGGAGGACTTTGGCCTGAGGACTCTCTTCAAACAGCAGGGCCTGTTGGTAGGAAGGATCTAGAGTCTTCTTCACCACTCTGGTCTTCTTCTTAGCCAGACACGCCCCATTCTCCAACACATACACCTTCACGTAGGTCGCTGCAGGGAAAATTATGCCGGAAATTATCCCCTGTGACTGGTCAGGATGAACAATAAAGTTTTTTTCCTATTCAAATCTACCCTGTGACTAGTCCGTGCACAAGAAATGAACAATAAAGTTATTTTAATTCAAATTTGATGTGCATCAATTGAGATCAGTGTTAATTTAGGATGAATCGATTACAGATGTGAAAACCATTCAGAGGGCAGACCGTTTCCACCAGATGACTTGACAGAGAGGACTTGTTGTGGGGGGGGGGGTACGCTACTTAGCGAAGCCTTCCCAGAGCCACCAGTCATAAGAGATGTCTTAAATGACAAATTAGTCCACAGCTCTCAAAAGACCACAAATCCAGGGGGGGGGCTCTTTCAAATGCAACCAGTGTATAAAATATTGCACAGAAAAAGGTATTTTGTTTACACAGCTTCTAACACGGTTATCAAGTCAAGCATTTCATTAACTGTAAAAAGGACTCATGTCATCTACAGATTGGAATGTCCACAGTGTTCTACATTTGGACGGACAAAAGAAACGTCTTCAAGACCGCCTAGCGGAAAACAAGTACGCCCTGGTTAAAGGAGCGTTTGGCCGGACGGGATGTCCTTGTCCCATTGCGCTCTAGTGACTCCTGTGGCGGGCCGGGTGCACACTGACACGGTCGCCAGGTGTACGGTGTTTGCTCCGACACATTGGTGCGGCTGGCTTCTGGGTTAATTGGGCATTGTGTCGAGAAGCAGTGCGGCTTGGTTGGGTTTCGGAGGACGCACGGCTCTCGACCTTCGCKCCTCTCCTGAGTCTATACGGGAGTTGCAGTGATGAGACAAGACTGTAACTACCAATTGGATTCCACAAAATTGGGGGAGAAAAAAAGGATTAAAAAAAGGTAAACATTTTTTAAACAGTTATTTTATTTTAAATTTACATTTTATGTCTCGAGGCCGTACTTTTCCCCCCGCCTTGGGATGGAGGTAAGGAGGGGCTAGAGGGAGTGAAGGGGGGGATAGAGGGAGGTAAGAGGGGCTAGAAGGAGGTAAGGAAGGGATAGAGAGGGGATACAGACACACACTCTCGCACACAGGGACATGTAAGAGGTAAGGGGGGCTAGAGGGAGGTAAGGAGGGGCTAGAGGGAGGTAAGGAGGGGCTAGAGGGAGGTAAGGAAGGAGGCTAAGAGGGCAGTAAGTAGGGTGGCTAGAGGAGTAGGAGGGGCTAGAAGGAGGTAAGGGGGGGCTAGAGGGAGGTAAGGAGGGGCTAGAAGGGAGGTGAGTCAGGGATAGAGGGAGGTAAGGGGGGCTAGAGGGAGGTAAGGAGGGGACCTAGAGGGAGGTTAGGAGGGCTAGAGGAGGTAAGGGGGCTAGGGGAGGTAAGGAGGGCTAGGAGGGAGGTAAGGAGCTAGAGGGAGTTAAGGAGGGGCTAGGGGAGTAAGGAGGGATAGAGGGAAGAAAGGAGGGGCAGAGGGAGGTAAGGAGGGGCTAGAGGGAGGTAAGGAGGGCTAGAGGAGGTAAGGGGCTAGAGGAGGTAAGGGGGAGACGGAAGAGGGGGGCTAGAGGGAGGTAAGGAGGCGGCTAGAGGGAGGTAAGGAGGGGTAGAGGGAGGTAAGGGGGGATAGAGGAGGTAAGGGGGCTAGAGGGGAAGGAGGGCTAAGGGGGGGGGGGTAAGGGAGGCTAGAGGGAGGTAGGAGGGCTAGAGGAGGTAAGGGGGGGATAGAGGGGTAGGGGGGTAGGGAGGTAAGGGAGGCTAGAGGAGGTAAGGAGGGCTAGAGGGAGGTAAGGGGGGGCTAGAGGGAGGTAACGGGGGATGAGGGAGGTAAGGAGGGGCTAGAGGGAGGTAAGGAGGGGCTAGAGGGAGGGTAAGGGAGGGATAGAGGGAGGTAAGGAGGGAGGTAAGGGGGGATAGAGGGAGGTAAGGAGGGCTAGAGGGAGGTAAGGAGGGGCTAGAGGGAGGTAAGGAGGGGCTAGAGGAGGTAAGGAGGGCTAGAGGGAGGTAAGGAGGGAATGAGGGAAGAAAGGAGGGGCTAGAGGGAGGTAAGGAGGGTGGCTAGAGGGAGGTAAGGAGGGGCTAGAAGGAGGTAAGGAGGGGCTAGAGGAGGTAAGGAGGGCTAGAAGGAGGTGGAGTAGGGATAGAGGGAGTAAGGGGGGGCTAGAGGAGGTAAGGGGGGCTAGAGAGTAAGGAGGCTAGAGGGAGGTAAGGAGGGCTAGAGGGAGGTAGAGGGGCTAGAGGAGTAGGAGGGGTAAGGAGGTAAGGAGCTAGAGGAGGTAAGGAGGGATAGAGGGAAGAAAGGAGGGGCTAGAGGGAGGTAAGGAGGGGCTAGAGGGAAGGTAAGGAGGGCTAGAGGGAGGTAAGGAGGGGCTAAGAGGGAGGTAAGGAGGGGCTAGAGGGAAGGTAAGGAGGGGCTAGAGGAGTAAGGGGATGGGGGGTAAGGGGGGCTAGAGGGAGGTAAGGGGGGGCTAGGGGGAGGTAAGGAGGGCTAGAGGGAGTAAGGGGGGCTAGAGGGAGGTAAGGGGGGGCTAGAGGGAGGTAAGGGGGCTAGAGGGAGGTAAAGGAGGGCTAGAGGGAGGTAAGGAGGGATAAGGGAGGTAGGGGAGGTAAGGGGGATAGAGGAGGTAAGGAGGGCTAGAGGAGGTAGGGATAGAGGGGGTAAGGGGGGCTAGAGGAGTAGGAGGGCTAGAGGGAGGTAAGGAGGGGCTAAGGGAGGTAAGGAGGGCTAGAGGAGGTAAGGAAGGATAGAGGGAGGTAAGGAGGGCTAGAGGGAGGTAAGGGGGCTAGAGGGAGGTAAGGGGGGTAGAGGAGTAAGGTGGGGCTAGAGGAGGTAGGAGGGGTAGAGGAGGTAAGGAGGGCGGTAGAGGGAGGAGGAGGGGCTAGAGGGAGGTAAGGAGGGGCTAGAGGGAGGTAAGGGGGGATAGAGGGAGGTAAGGGGGGGCTAGAGGAGGTAAGGGGGAGGCTAAGAGTAAGGAGGGCTAGAGGGAGGTAAGGGGGGCTAGAGGGAGGTAAGGAGGGAGTAGAGGGAGTAAGGAGGTCAGAGGGAGGTAAGGAGGGGCTAGAGGGAGGTAAGGAGGATAGAGGGAGGTAAGGAGGGAGGTAAGGGGGGATAGAGGGAGGTAAGGAGGGCTAAGAGGGAGTAAGGTGGGATAGAGGGGTAAGGGGGGGCTAGAGGGAGGTAAGGGGGGCTAGAGGGAGGTAGGAGGGCTAGAGGGAGTAAGGAGGGTTAGAGGGAGGTAAGGAAGGTAGAGGGAGGTAAGGAGGGGTAGAGGGAGTAAGGGGGGATAGAGGGAGGTAGGAGGGGCTGAGGGAGTAAGGGGGGTAGAGGAGGTAAGGAGGGTAGAGGAGGTAGGGAGGCTAGAGGAGGTAAGGGGGGCTAGAGGGAGGTAAGGAGGGGCTAGAGGGAGGTAGGGGGCTAGAGGGAGGTAAGGGGGGGGCTAGAGGGAGGTAAGGGGGGGTAGAGGAGGTAAGGAGGGCCTAGAGGGAGGTAAGGGGGCTAGAGGGAGGTAAGGAGGGCTAGAGAGGTAAGGAGGGCTAGAAGGAGGTAAGGAGGGGTAGAGAGGGTTAAGGGGAGCTAGGGGAGGTAAGGGGGCTAGAGGAGGTAAGGAGGGCTAGAGGGAGGTAAGGAGGGGCTAGAGCGGATACAGACACACACAGGACATGTCTCACTCCAAAAAAGATGGAGAGCCTATAGTGAGGTCCTTCCTCTCCTCTACTCGTAGGCGTTTGGTAAAACAGGGGACCGTCTTAAACAGCTAACCAAAGGGAAAGTTTTGGGATTTTCAAACTACAAGCCACTAAAGTACCTGGTTTAAATGAAGATAGGATTACAAACTAAGGCCTAACTATCCTGGTTTAAATAAAGATATGGATTAGCAAACTACAGGCACTAAGTATCCTGGTTTAAATAAGATATGGATTTACAAACTACAGGCCACTAAGTATCCTGGTTTAAATAAAGATATGGATTTCTCAACATTCAAGTAGGGTCTTTGTGGTCGCTTGTGATCTAGTGGACACATTGCCCTATTGCCCTCTGCATGTTTGGACTGCTGTGGTCCATGTTGGCTGTGATCTAGTGGACACATTTCCCTATTGCCCTCTGCCAATGTTTGGACTGCTGTGGTCCATGTTGGCTGTGATCTAGTGTACTATAAAATGTACGTCTCTCCAACTCTCACATTTTTCCTCTCCTATTCAAGGCTAGGACTTTCGTATTGTCTAATAGCGCTAATACTTTTAACCTTAATATGCATTTGGATAACATATCTATTTGACTTCTGAATGTATAGTATTGTGTATTCTGTAACCTCCTCTTCAATCAGGGTTGATTGGGGAAAAAAGAATGAAAAAATAAGACAGAATTATCGTATTTTTTTGTACTTCTGACGAATGCACGCAGGCGAAATTAGTTTAAAAAATGTTGTTTCCAATTGACACC
>NW_019943181.1:104186-109742 GCF_002910315.2 Salvelinus sp. IW2-2015 | reverse complement strand
TTGAACAAAGGCATTTTAATTAATTTGATGAAGAGTGCCTTGGTCCTCCTTTCTTTTTCATAAAGTTATGTAGGTTTGTATTGTTCCAGAGACGAACAATAAAGTTATGTAGTTTTGTATTGTACCTGAGATGAACAATAAAGTTATGTAGGTTTGTATTGTACCTTTGATGAACATTAAAGTTATGTAGGTTTTTTATGTACCTGGGATGAATATAAGAACAATAAAGTTCTGTAGGTTAGTATTGTACCTGTAATGAACAATAAAGTTCTGTAGGTTTGTATTGTACGTGTGATTAACAATAAAGTTCTGTAGGTTTGTATTGTACAGGAAATGAACAATAAAGTTATGTAGGTTTGTATTGTACCTGTGATGAACAATACAGGTATGTAGGTTTGTATTGTACCTGTGATGAACAATAAAGTTATGTAGGTTTGTATTGTACCTGTGATAAACAATAAAGTTATGTTGGTTTTTTACATACCTGGGATGAATGAATAAACAACAAAGTTCTGTAGGTTTGTATTGTACCTGTGATTAACAATAAAGTTATGTACGTTTGTATTGTACCTGTAATGAACAATAAAGTTATGTAGGTTTGTATTGTACCTGTGATGGACAATAAAGTTACGTAGGTTTGTATTGTACATCAACTGAACAATAAAGTTACGTAGGTTTGTATTGTACATCAACTGAACAATAAAGTTATGTAGGTTTGTATTGTATCTGTGATTAACAATAAAGTTATGTAGGTTTGTATTATACATCAAATGAACAATAAAGTTATGTAGGTTTGTATTGTACCTGTGATTAACAATATAGTTATGAAGGTTTTTTATGTGCCTGGGATGATTATATGAACAATAAAGTTCTGTTGTTTTGTGTTGTACCTGGGATGTTCTTTGACCCTGGTTTAGGGGTCAGTCCTCTGGCCTGGTTGATCTCCACCTCTATCTGGCCTCCTCTGTCCACCATACCCACATGGACGTCACCTACATGAGGAAAACACACACTCCTCATGTTTAGGGGCAGATGGTTTTACTTAGTATGTAACCTGGCCAGGAAAAGCTCTGTGCCCATTTATGGGCCAGAACCATTCTCCGGGTCAGATCAGGTTACATTCTGGCCATATTATGATGCAGTCAGTATCTGATCAGAAAGTGTAGTTTCAGCCTGCAGTACCACTGTTGATCAGCAGGGGGAGACAGAAAGCATGTCGTTGTTTATAACATATGTTCCACTGTCCTCACAATGATTTATCAAGTGATTTAGGCATAGAATACTCATATTTTACTTACCTTTCATAAAGTTAATTAAATATGTAGAGCCATCCCCATATTTATACACCATCTGGTATCTAATGTAGAAGCCATCCCCATATTCATACACCATCTGGTATCTAATGTGAGCCACTCCCCAATATTCATACACCATCTGGTATCTAATGTAGCGCATCCCCATATTCAAACCATCTGGATTAATGTAGACGCCATCCCATATTCATAACCATCTGGTATCTAATGTAGAGCCATCCCAATATTCATACACCATCTGGTATCTAAGTAGAGCCATCCCATATTATCATCCATCTGGTATCTAATGTAGAGCCATCCCATATTATACACCATCTGGTATCTAATGTAGAGCCATCCCATATTCATACACCATCTGGTATCTAATGTAGAGCCATCTCCATATTCATACACCGCCTGGTATCTAATGTAGAGCCATCCCCATATTCCTACATCGTGGTATCTAATGTAGAGCCATCCCCATATTCATACACCATCTGGTATCTAATGTAGAGCCACTCCCATATTCATACACCATCTGGTATCTAATGTAGAGCCATCCCCATATTCATACACCATCTGGTATCTAGTGTAGAGCCATCCCATATTCATACACCATCTGGTATTAATGTAGGCCATCTCCATATTCATACACATCTGGTATCTAATGTAGAGCCATCCCATATTCATACACCATCTGGTATCTAATGTAGAGCCATCCCCATATTCATACACCATCTGGTATCTAATGTAGCAGCATCCCAATATTCAATCACCATCTGGTATCTAATGTAGAGCCATCCCATATTCATACACCATCTGGTATCTAATGTAGGCCATCCATATTCATACACCATCTGGTATCTAATGTAGGCCATCCCATATTCATACACCATCTGGTATCTAATGTAGAGCCATCCCATATTCATACACCATCTGGTATCTAATGTAGAGCCATCCCATATTCATACACCATCTGGTATCTAATGTAGAGCATCCCATATTCATACACCATCTGGTATCTAATGTAGAGCCATCCCATATTCATACACCATCTGGTTCTAATGTAGAGCCATCTCCATATTCATACACCGCTGGTATCTGACGATCAGCAACACAGAGGGGGGAGGAGCTATAGTAATGGCGTCTTGGCATATATTATATTATCACATCACAGAAGCTATTTTCAGACAGAGGACTCCAATGATTTGACTTACCCATGGAGGGTGTGGCTAATGTCTGTCGGCCTACGATCTGGGGGGGCCAGTCCATCCAGGAAGTCACTAAACTGGCTCTCTGGACCATGCGAGTAGGGGGGAAGATAAACCTAGAGAGAAAAGAGAGGAGAAAAGGAATAGAATGAGTGATGGATGGACGGATGGTGGTTTAATGACATGTAGCAGTAGGGTAGCTGGAAGAGTGAGGACGACAACATGGACTGAACCACGCTGTAGGGGTCCAGAGTTGGTCCTCTGTGGTACAGGAGACAGTGGACGACAACATGGACTGAACACAGCTGTAGGGTCAGAGTGGTCTCTGTAGAGACAGTGAGGACACAACATGGACTGAACCACAGCTGTAGGGGTCCAGAGGTGGTCCTCTGGGTACAGGGAAGTGAGGACGCAAATGGACTGAACCACAGCTGTAGCGTCCAGAGTTGTCTTGGAGACATGAGGCAAATGACTGACACAGCTGTAGGTCCAGGTGTCCTGTACAGGAGACAGTGAGACGACAACATGACTGAACGTGTAGCGTCCAGGTTCCTCGTGAGCAGTGAGCAATGATGAAGCTGTAGGGTCCAGAGTTGGTCTCGGGTACGGAGACGTGAGGACTACAACTGGACTGACCACGCTGTCGGGGTCAGAGTGGTCCTCTGCTACAGGAGACAGTGAGGACTACAACATGGACTGAACCATCGCTGTAGGGGTCCAGAGGTGGTCCTCTGTAGAGACAGTGAGGACTACAACATGACTGAACCATCGCTGTAGGGGTCCAGAGGTGGTCCTCTGGTACAGGAGACAGTGAGGACTACAACATGGACTGAACATCGCTGTAGGGGTCAGAGTGTCTCTGGTACAGGCAGTACAGCGCTCACGTACAGCAGTTCAGAACTAGTAATATATGAATAACGTACGTTCCGTCAGAGCTGTTGGAGTTGGTGCTACCGTCCGTGACTCCTTGCTGCCCTGTCGCGTGACCGGTTCCTCATCTCCACAGCGATACCCGTCTCCGTGCTCCGCCGGATCGTACGCGCAGCTTCTTCACTCGTTCTTCTGGGATAGAGTCAGAGGTCAGGGTTAAAAGTTAAAGGTTAGGGGTTCAAGGACCGCTTAGACCGTTCTGAAGACTTCTAGTAACTATATCGGACATGAGTCACTTTATATCTCTATATCTTCTCTTTTTATTCTCTCTTATTCTCTCTATATTTCTAACTATATTCTCTATATTCTCTTTAATTCTCTCTATATCTCTCTTATATTCTCTCTATAATCTCTCTTTATTCTCTCTATATTCTAACTATATTCTAACTATATTCTCTTCTCATTCTCTCTCATCTCTCTTCAATCTCTCTTATTCTCTCTTTATTCCCTATATTCTAACTATATTCTCTCTATATTCTCTCTTTTATTCTCTCTATATCTCTCTATATTTCTCTCTATAATCTCTCTATTATTCTCTCTATATTCTAAACTATATTCTTAACTATATTCTCTCTTTATTCTCTCTATATCCTCTCTATATACTCTCTTATATTCTCTCCATATTCTCTCTATATTCTAACTATATTCTAACTATATTCTAACTATATTCTCTCTTTATTCTCTCTATATCTCTCTATATACTCTCTATATTCTCTCATATTCTCTCTAATTCTAACTATATTCTAACTATATCTTCTAATATTCTCTCTATATTCCTCTTTATTCTCACTATATCTCTTATTCTCTCTATATTCTTATATTTCTCTTATATTCTCTCTATATTCTCTTTATTCTCTTATATCTCTATATTCTCTTTTATTCTCTATATTTTCTCTTATTTCTCTTATATCTCTCTATATTCTCTCTTTATTCTCTCTATATTCTCTCTTTATTTCTTATAATCTCTCTATATTTCTCTCTATATTCTCTCTTTATTCTCTCTATATTCTCTCTATATTCTCTGTATAATTCTCTATATTCTCTCTTTATTCTCTCTATATTCTCTCTTTATTCTCTCTTTATTCTTTCTTTATTCTCACTATATTTCTACTATATTCTCTCTTTATTCTCTGTATAATCTCTCTATATTCTCTTATATTCTCTCTTTATTCTCTGTATAATCTCTCTATATTCTTCTCTTTATTCTCTCTATATTCTCTCTTTATTCTCTGTATATCTTATATTCTTCTTATTATCTCTATTTCTCTCTATTATTCTTTATAATCTCTCTATATTCTCTCTTATTCCTCTCTATATCTCTCTTTATTCTCTGTATAATCTCTCTATATTCTCTCTATATTCTCTCTTTATTCTCTCTATATTCTCTCTTTATTCTTGTATAATCTCTCTATATTCTCTCTTTATTCTCTCTATATCTCTCTTATTCTCTGTATAATCTCTCTATATTCTCTCTATATTCTTTCTTTTATTCTCACTATATTCTCTCTTTATTCTCACTTTATTCTCTCTATATTCTCTCTTTATTCTCACTATATTCTCTCTTATTCTTCTATTTCCTCTTTATTCTCTGTATATCTCTCTATATTCTCTCTATATTTTTCTTTATTCTCACTATATTCTCTCTTTATTCTCTCTATATTCTCTCTTTATTCTCTGTATAATCTCTCTATATTCTCTCTATATTCTTTCTTTATTCTCACTATATTTCTTTTATTCTCACTTTATTCTCTATATTCTCTCTTTATTCTCACTATATTCTCTCTTTATTCTCACTTATTCTCTCTATATTCTCTCTATATTCTCTCTTATTCTCACTTTATTCTCTCTATATTCTCTCTTATTCTCACTATATTCTCTCTTTATTCTCTCTATATTCTCTTCTTTATTCTCTGTATAATTCTCTATTTCTCTTTATTCTCTCTATATTTCTCTTATAATTCTCTATATTTTCTCTATATTTCTCTCTATATTCCTCTATATTCTCTAACTATATTCTCTGTATTAATCTCTCTATATTCCTTCTTTATTCTCTCTTTATTCTTTCTTATTCTCACTATATTCTCTCTTTATTCTCACTATATTCTCTCTTATCTTCTATATTC
>NW_019943181.1:100300-102389 GCF_002910315.2 Salvelinus sp. IW2-2015 | reverse complement strand
TAAGTAAACGCCATCTCCTTAGTCATTCACCATCTGGTATCTAATGTAGAGCCATCCCCATATTTATACACCATCTGGTATCTAATGTAGACCATCCCCATATTCATACACCATCTGGTATCTAATGTAGAGCCATCCCCATATTCATACACCATCTGGTATCTAATGTAGAGCCATCCCCATATTCATACACCATCTGGTATCTAATGTAGAGTCATCCCTGTATTCATACACCATCTGGTATCTAATGTAGAGCCATCCCCATATTCATACACCGCCTGGTATCTAATGTAGAGCCATCTCCATATTCATACACCATCTGGTATCTAATGTAGAGCCATCCCCATATTCATACACCCTCTGGTATCTAATGTAGAGCCATCCCCATATTCATACACCATCTGGTATCTAATGTAGAGCCATCTCCATATTCATACACCGCCTGGTATCTGACGATCAGCAAACACAGAGGGGGGAGGAGCTATAGTAATTGCGTCTTGGCATATATTATATTATCACATCACAGAAGCTATTTTCAGACAGAGAGACTCCAATGATTTGACTTACCCATGGAGGGTGTGGCTAATGTCTGTCGGCCTACGATCTGGGCGGGGCCTAGTCCATCCAGGAAGTCACTAAACTGGCTCTCTGGACCCATGCGAGTAGGGGGGAAGATAAACCTAGAGAGAMAAAGAGAGAGAGAAAGGAATAGAATGAGTGATGGATGGACGGATGGTGGTTTAATGACATGTAGCAGTAGGGTAGCTGGAGACAGTGAGGACGACAACATGGACTGAACCACAGCTGTAGGGGTCCAGAGTTGGTCCTCTGTGTACAGGAGACAGTGAGGACGACAACATGGACTGAACCACAGCTGTAGCGGTCCAGAGTTGGTCCTCTGGGTACAGGAGACAGTGAGGACGACAACATGGACTGAACCACAGCTGTAGGGGTCCAGAGGTGGTCCTCTGGGTACAGGAGACAGTGAGGACGACAACATGGACTGAACCACAGCTGTAGCGGTCCAGAGTTGGTCCTCTGTGAGACAGTGAGGACGACAACATGGACTGAACCACAGCTGTAGGGGTCCAGAGTTGGTCCTCTGGGTACAGGAGACAGTGAGGACGACAACATGGACTGAACCACAGCTGTAGCGGTCCAGAGTTGGTCCTCTGTGAGACAGTGAGGACTACAACATGGACTGAACCACAGCTGTAGGGGTCCAGAGCAGAGTTGGTCCTTGGGTACAGGAGACAGTGAGGACTACACATGGACTGAACCAACGCTGTAGGGGTCCAGAGGTGGTCCTCTGGCTACAGGAGACAGTGAGGACTACAAACTGGACTGAACCATCGCTGTAGGGTCCAGAGGTGGTCCTCTGGGTACAGGAGACAGTGAGGACTACAACATGGACTGAACATCGCTGTAGGGGTCCAGAGGTGGTCCTCTGGCTACAGGAGACAGTGAGGACTACAACATGGACTGAACCATCGCTGTAGGGGTCCAGAGGTGGTCTGCTGGGTACAGGCAGTACAGCGCTCACGTACAGCAGTTACAGAACTAGTAATAATATGAATAACGTACGTTCCGTCAGAGCTGTTGGAGTTGGTGCTACCGTCCGTGGACTCCTTGCTGCCCTGTCGCGTGACCCGGTTCCTCATCTCCACAGCGATACCCGTCTCCGTGCTCCGCCGGATCGTACCGCGCAGCTTTTCACTCGTTCTCTTGGAGATAAGAGGTCAGAGGTCAAGGGTTAAAAGTTAAAGGTTAGGGGTTCAAGGACCGCTTAAGACCGTTCTGAAGACTTCTAGTAACTATATCGGACACTGAGTCACTTTATTATCTCTATATTCTCTCTTTATTCTCTCTTTATTCTCTCTATATTCTAACTATATTCTCTCTATATTCTCTCTTTATTCTCTCTATATCCTCTCTATATTCTCTCTATAATCTCTCTTTATTCTCTCTATATTCTAACTATATTCTAACTATATTCTCTCTTCATTCTCTCTTCAATCTCTCTTCAATCTCTCTTTTTCTCTCTTTATTCTCCCTATATTCTAACTATATTCTCTCTATATCTCCTTTA
>NW_019943181.1:88804-94058 GCF_002910315.2 Salvelinus sp. IW2-2015 | reverse complement strand
ATGCTCTCTTTATTCTCTCTTTATCTTTCTTTATTCTCACTATATTCTCTCTTTATTCTCACTATATTCTCTCTTTATTCTCTCTATATTCTCTCTATTCTCTTATAATCTCTCTATATTTTCTCTTATTTCTCTCTATATTCTCTCTTTAATCTCTCTAATTCTCTATATCTCTCTATATTCCTCTATATTCTACACTATATTCTATATAATCTCTCTATATTCTCTCTTATCTACTCCTTAATCTCTCTTTATTCTCTCTATTCTTCTCTTATTCTCTCTTAATATTCTCTCTATATTCACTCTTTATTCTAACTATTATTCTCTCTATAATTCTTCTATATTCTCTCTATATTCTCTCTATAATCTCTTCTATATATTCTCTATATATTCTCTCTATATTCCCTCTATATTCTAACTATATTCTCTCATAAGTCTCTCTTTATTCCTCGTATAATCTCCAACTCTATATCTCTCTATAATCTCTCTTTAATTCTCTCTATATTTCACTATATTCTCTCTATATTCTCTCTATATCTCAATCTATATTCTCTCTTTATTCTCTCTTATTTCTCTCTATATTCTCTGTATAATCTCTCTATATTCTCTCTTTATCTTCTCACTAATCTCCTCTTTATTCTCCCTCATTACTCTCATTGTCTTTATTCTCACTCTATATTCTCACGTATAATTCTCTCTTTATTCTCACTTAATTCTCTCTTATATCTCTCTTTATTCTCTCTATACTAATCTATCTTCTATATTCTCTCTTTATTCTCCACTATATTCTCTCTATAATCTCTCTATATCCCTCTCTATATCTCTCTCTGATATTCTCTACATTTATGTCTCTTTCATCTCTCTTCTATAATTCTCTCATCTATTATTCTCCACATATTCTCTACTATATTTTCTCCTTATTTCTCTCTATATTCTCTCTATTAATCTCTCTATATTCTCCTTATCTCTCTTTATTCTCTGTATAATCTTCTCTATATTTTTCCTCTTTATTCTCTCTATATTCTCTCCTTTATTCTCTCTATTACAATTCTCTCTATATTCTCTCTTATATTCCTTCTAATATTCTACTATATCTCTCTATATCTCTCTACTATTCTAACTATATTCTCACTATATTCTCTCTATAATCTCTCTTATTCTATTTTCTTTATTCTCTCTATGATTCTCTCTTTATTACTCTCTATAATCTCCTCATATTCTCTATATTCCCTCTATATTCTAAGTATATTCTCTCTATTAATCTCTCTATATTCTAACTATATTCTCTCTTTATTCTCTCTATATTCTCTCTTTATTCTCTGTATAATCTCTCTATATTTTCTCTTTATTCTCTCTATATTCTCTCTATAATCTCTCTATATTCTCTCTATATTCTCTCTATATTCCCTATTTATTCTCTCTATATTCTAACTATATTCTCTCTATAATCTCTCTATATTCTCACTATATTCTCTCTATAATCTCTCTTTATTCTCTCTATAATCTCTCTATATTCTCTCTATATTCTCTCTATAATCTCTCTTTATATTCTCTCTATAATCTCTCTTTAATCTCTCTTTATTCTCTGTAGGTGTAAAGAATATGTCAGATAAGCCATAGTCAGCAGCTCTTAAAGGGAACACCTGCTGTTCCTTTTATATTTCTTCAACTTATAATTACACACATAAACACACCAACAATTCTTCCGATAAGGCTTTTACTGAGTTACAGTTCATAATAAGGAAATCAGTCAATAGAAATAAATGTATTAGGCCCTAATCTATGGATTTGTCATGACTGGGCWGGGGTTGGGCAGCCATGGTTGGGCCTGGGAGGTGGAGGGTCTGGGGTCGTTCTTTACATTTTAATTACTTAAAACGACGTTGGAGGTCGACTAATGGTAGAGATAATAACATGGAATTATCTGGCAAACATCCAATCACACGCTCCCTCAACAGTTGTGGCATTGCGTTGTGTGATTAATCTAATTTTAGAGTGGCCTTTTATTGTCCCCAGCACAAGGTGCACCTGTGTAATGATCATGCTGTTTAAATCAGTTTCATGAAATGCCACACCTGTCAGTTGGATGGATTATCTTGGCAAAGCAATGCTCACTAACAGGGCTGTAAACAGATTTGTTCACATAATTTGAGAGAAATAAGCTTTGTTGTGAGTATGGAACATTTCTGGGATCTTTTATTTCAGCTCAGAAAACATTGGACCAACAACTATCCATTTTTGATCAGTATAATAAAAGCAAACTTTATGTCTCGGTTAAAGGCTACACAGGTTCAGAGATCCTGTGTTAGGTGTATTAGGGAGATGGACACACACACACACGGTTGACAAGTAAGCCTGCTGACACAGAGGTGTGATGACACCGTTTAGTAGTGCGTGTGTGTCCATCTCTGTGCTCAAGCAATCCACATTACAGTTCCTGTAAGATCCACTAGAGGCCTGTCCTCTACACTCACACTGTCTTTCCCACCAAGTCTCTAACTTGTTTATATTCTCTCCCTTCTCTCCTCTCAAACACATTCACTACACACTACACACAACACACACACACACACAGATCACACACACACACATCACACACACACAACAGCACACACACACACACACCACCACACACAACACACAACACACAACACAGCACACACACACACACACACCTACACACACAGCACACACTCACCACACACCCACACACACACTGCGATGGTAGGGGTGTTCATGTGTGATTTGGACCAGTAGCAATCAGCAATGGACAGGATTTAATGTATGAGGAAGGAGGGCGGGTCAAGGTGGAGTGTAAGGAGAAAGTATTTACTGAAGGAGAAAAGGTGAGAGCTGGCTCACTAACCCCCAGCAGCTCTCAGGGCATCTGGCACTGAGAAGTGTGTGGTGTGTGTGTGTGTGGTGTGTGTGTGTTGTGTGTGTGTGTGTGTGTGTGTGTGTGTGTGTGTGTGTGTGTGTGTGTGTGTGTGTGTGTGTTTGTGTGTGGTGTGTTGTGTTTGAAGGGTGATGTTACAGCATAATTATACCGTACTCCATGTGATCTAGCTACCGAAAAGTTGTATCTCCCTGGCTAGTTCTTGCTGTTGTTATCTCCCTGCTAGTTCTCGTGCTGTATCTCTGGCTAGTTTCTCTGCTGTATCTCATGCTAGTTCTCTGCTGTATGCTCCTGCTAGTTTTCTGTTGTTTTATCTCCTGGGCTAGATCTCTGTTGTATCTCTGCTGCTAGTTGCTCTGTTGTATGTCCCTGGCTAGTTCTCTGCTGTCTCTCCGCTGCTAGTTCTCTGCTGTATCTCCTGCTAGATCTCGTGGCTCGTATGTCCCGCTTGCTAGTTCTCTGCTGTATTCCCTGAGGTTTCTTGGCTGTTCGCCTGCTTAGTTCTCTGGTTTGTATCTTCCCTGAGGGTTCGTCTGGTTTGTATCTCCCTGCTGTTCCTTGTTGTATCTCCCTGCTAGTTCTCTGCTGTATCTCCCTGAGGGTTCTCTGGCTGTAATCTCCCTGCCTAGATATCCTGTTGTATCTCCCTGCTAGTTCTCTGTTTGTATCTCTCTGAGGGTTATCTGCTGTATCCTCCTGCTAGTTCTCTGTTGTATTCCTGAGGGTTCTCGTGCTGGTATCTCCGCTGGCGCAGATTCTGCTGTATCTCCCAGGCTAGTTCTCTGCTGCATTCCCTGCTAGATCTCTGGCTTGTATCTCTGCTAGTTCTCTGGCTGTAGTCTCCCTGCTAGTTCTCTGCTGTATCGTCCCTGCTAGATCTCTGCTGTATCTCCCTGCTAGATCTCTGCTGGGCAGTCTCCCTGCTAGTTCTCTGCTGTATCTCCCTGGCATAGTTGCTCTGCTGTATGCTCCCTGCTAAGATCTCTGGCTGTATCTCCATGCTAGGATCTCTGCTGTATCTGCCCTGGCTAGTCTTGCTGCTGTTCTCCTGCTAGAATCTCTGTTGTATCTGCTGGCTAGATCTCTGTGTGGTATCTCCCTGCTTTAGATGCTCTGCTGTGATTCCGCTGCTAGTTGTCTGCTGTTGTATCCTCCCTGCTTAGTTCTTCTGCTGTTCTCCTGCCGAGTTCTCTGCTGGTATCTCCCTGCTAGTTTTCTCTGCTGTATCTGCCCAGGGCTAGTTTTGCTCTAATATTCCCTGCTAGATATCTGCCTGTATCTCCTGCTAGATCTCTGCTTGTATCTCCCTTGTTTGTTCTCTGCTGTATCTCCTTGCTAGATTCGTCTGCTGTATCTCCCAGGCCTTAGTGTTCTCTGCTATATCTCCCTGCGTTAGATATCTGCTGTAATCTCCATGCTAGATCTCTGTTGTATCTCCCCTGCTAGTTTGCTCTGTTGTATTCCCTGCTAGTTCTCTGTTGTATCTCCCTGCTAGTTTCTCTGTTTAGTATCTCCCTGCTTAGTGTCTCTGCTGTATCTCCTGAGGGTTCTTGGGCTGTATCTGCCTGCTAGATCTCTGTTGTAATCTCCCTGCTAGTTCTCTGTTGTATCTCCGCTGCTAGTTTTGCTGCTGTATTCCCTGCTAGTTCGCTCTGTTGTATCGTCCTGAGGGTTTCTCTGATGTATCTCCCTGAGGGGTTCTGCTGTTGTATTCTGCGGGTTTCTCTGTCTGTATCTCCCTGGGCTAGTTTATCTGCTGTATCGTCCTGCTAAGTTCTCTGTTGTTCGTCCCTGCTTAGTTCCTCTGCTGTATCTCCCCTGCTAGTTCTCTGTCTGTATCTCCCTGCTAGTTCTCTTTGTATCTCCCTCGCTAGTTCTCTGCTGTACTCATCCGCTGCTAAGATCTCTGCCTGTATCTCCCTGCTAGTTCTCGCTGTATCTCCCATGGCTAGATCGTCTGTTGTATCTCCCTGCTTTTGTTAGTTCTCCTGCTAGTTCTGTTGTACTCTCCTGCTGAGTATCTTGCTGTTTCTCCTGCTAGTTCTCTGCTGTATCTCCCTGCTAGTCTTCTGCGTATCTCCCGCTAGATTCGTCTGCTGATGCTCCCTGCTAGTTCTGCCTTTCTCTGCTAGTATCTCCTCTGCTCCCGAGTTCTCTGTTGTATCTCCCCGTAGCTTGCGTACTTCCCGCTAGTTCTCTGCTGTATCTCCTGCTAGATCATCTGCTGTATCTCCCTGCTAGAATCTCTGCGTATCTCCTGCTAGCTCTGATACGTGATCTCTGCTGTATCGTCCTCGCTAGATCTCTGCGTGTATCTCCTGCTAGTTCTCTGGCTGTAGTCTCCCTGCTAGTTCTCTG
>NW_019943181.1:81152-88779 GCF_002910315.2 Salvelinus sp. IW2-2015 | reverse complement strand
TGAAAAACAAATCCAATTTTGATAAACTCCCATATCTACTGGGAGAAATTCCACAGTGTGCCATCACAGCAGCAAGATTTGTGACCTGTTGCCAACAAGAAAAGGGCAACCATGGAAGAACAAACACCATTGTAAATACAACCCATATTTATGCTTATTATTTTACTTGTGTGCTTAAACCATTTGTACATTGTTCACAACACTGTATATAATAATATAAACATTGGTTAATGTCTTTATTGTTTTGAAACTTCTGTATGTGTAATGTTTACTGTTAATTGTATTGTTTATTTCACTTTTGTATAATATCTACCCACTTGCTTTTGCAATGTAACACATGTTTCCCATGCAATAAAGCCCCTTGAATTGAATTGAATTGAATATTAATTGAAATTGAGAGAGAGAGAGAGAGAGAGGAGAGAAGAGAGAGAGAGAGAAGAGAGAGAGAGAGAGAGAAGGAGAGAGCGAGGAGAGAAGGAGAGAGAGAGAGAGTAGAGGGAGGAGTAAGAGAGCGAGTAGGGGATAGGAGAGGAGGAGGGGTAAGAGAGAAGAGGGGTAGTACAGAGAGAGAGGGGGTCAGAGAGAGAGAGGGGGTCGAGAGGAGGAGGAGAGAGAGAGGGAGAGAGAGAGAGAGAGAGGAGACAGAGAGGAGAGAGTACTGGAAGATACGAGAGGAACTGCTGTGTATCTTTATTATAAGCCTGTATCAGGAATATCTCTCGCAAGCAACACGCTCAGGCAAGCTCTAAGGCCCCCGCTGCCATGACACCCTGGTCCTCAGACACAGACACAAACTCCCCCATCTGAGACAAAAGGGAGTCATAACCAGATAATATCCAGTCTGTCACCTGAGACAACAGGGAGTCATAACCAGATAAAATCCAGTCTGGTCACCTGAGACAACAGGGAGTCATAACCCTATAATATCCAGTCTGGTCACCTGAGACAAAAGGGAGTCATAACCAGATCATATCCAGTCTGGTCACCTGAGACAACAGGGAGTCATAACCAGATCATATCCAGTCTTGGTCACCTGAGACAAACAGGGAGTCATAACCAGATCATATCCAGTCTGGTCACCTGAGACAACAGGGAGTCATAACCCTATAATATCCAGTCTGGTCACCTGAGACAACCAGGGAGTCATAACCAGATCATATCCATCTGGCCGCTCACTGTAATGATCAAATCAGCCAACCAATCAATCAATCATCAACCAATCAATCAACTGACCAACCAACCAACTACCAACCAACCAACCAACCATAAGCCAATCAACAAACCAACCAATCAATAAGCCAACACCCCCTGGGTTACGTGGTGGGTCTGCAGTGAACTTTCCCGTCTCTTTTCTCCATCCGTTTCCATGGCAGTGCCATCTGCACTGCACCAAGATCCCATACCGGGCGCTCACCTCCCCGTCTCTCTCCCTCCCCCGTTTCTCCCCCCCCCTCCTTCTCTTCTCTCTCACTGCCCTCACCCCGCCCTCCTGTCCTCTCTCCTCTCTCTCCCCGTCTCTTCTCCTCTCCCCCGTCCTCTCTCTCCCCCCGTCTCTCTCTCTCCCCGTCTCTCTGTCTCACCCTCCCCCCGTCTCTCTCCCTCACACCGTCTCTCTCTCTCTCTCTTCCCCCCGTCTCTCTCACCCTCCCCCCGTCTCTCTCTCTCCCCTCCTCTCTCTCACCCTCCCCCCGTCTCTCTCTCTCCCCCCGTCTCTTTCTCCCTCCCCGTCTCTCTCTCTCCCCCCGTCTCTCTCTCTCTCCTCCCACCGTTCTCTCCCGCCCCCGTCTCTCTCCCTCCCCCGTCTCTCTCTCTCCCCCGTCTCTCTCTCTCTCCCTCCCCCGTCTCTCTCCTCTCCCCGTCTCTCTCCCTCCCCCCGTCTCTCTAATAAATAAATAAATAAATAAAAAAGTAAAAAGTAACACAATATAATAACAATAATGAGGCTATATACAGGGGGTAACGGTACCGAGTCAATGTGTGGGGGTACAGGCTAGTCAAGGTAATTTATACATGTAGATAGGGGTAAAGTGACCATGCATAGATAATAAACAGCGAGTAGCAGCAGTGTACAAAACAAATGGAGGGGGGGGGGGTCAATGTAAATAGTCCGGTGGCCATTTGATTAATTGTTCAGCAGTCTTATGGCTTGGAGGTAGAAGCTGTTAAGGAGCCTTTTGGACCTAGACTTGGTGCTCCGGTTCGGCTTACCATGCGGTAGCAGAGAGAACAGTCTGACTTGGGTGACTGAAGTCTTTGACAATTTTTTGGGCCTTCCTCTGATACCGCCCAGTATATAGATCCTGGATGGCAGGAAGCTTGGACCCAGTGACGTACTGGGCCATACGTACTACCCTCTGTAGCGCCTTACGGTCAGATGCCGAGGAGTTGCCGTACTAGGCAGTGATACAACCGGTCAGGATGCTCTCGATGGTGCAGCTGTATAACTTTTTGAAAATCTGGGGACTCATGTCAACATTTTTTTCAYTCTCCTGAGGGGGGAAAGGTGTTGTCGTGCCCTCTTAACGACTGTCTTGGTGTGTTTGGACCATGACGTGTTGTTACCTACCCTCACCACCTGGGGGCGGCCCGTCAGGAGGTCCAGGATCCAGTTGCAGAGGGAGGTGTTTAGTCCCTAGCTAAGTGATGAGCTTTGTGGGCACTTTGGTGTTGAACGCTGAGCTGCAGTCAATGAACAGCATTCTCACATAGGTGTTCCTTTTGTCCAGGTGGGAAAGGGCAGTGTGGAGTGTGATTGAGATTGCGTCATCTGTGGATCTGTTGGGGCGGTAGGCAAATTAGAGTGGGTCTACGGTTTCTGGGAGGATGCTGTTGTTGTGAGCCATAACTAGCCTTTCAAAGCACTTCATGGCTACCGATGTGAGCGCTACGGGGCGCTAGTCATTTAGGCAGGTTACTTTCGCTTCCCTGGGCACAGGGACTATGGTGGTCTGCATGAAACATGTAGGTATTACAGACTCGGTCAGGGAGAGGTTGAAATTGTCAGTGAAGACACTTGCCAGTTGGTCCGCGCATGCTTTAAGTACATGTCCTGGTAATCCGTTTGGCCCCGCGGCTTTGTGAATGTTGACCTGTTTAAAGGTCTTGCTCACACCGGCTACCGACACAGTCGTCAAGAGCAGCTGATGCTCTCATGCATGCTTCAGTGTTGCTTGCCACGAAGCGAGCATAAAAGGCATTTAGCTCGTCTGGTAGGCCCGCGTCACTGGGCAGCTCACGACTGGGTTTTCCTTTGTAGTCTGTAATAGTTTTCAAGCCCTGCCACATCCGACGAACGTCAGTGCAGGTGTGGTAGGATTCAATSTTAACCTCTTTCAGCTAGGGGACACTATTTTTATGTTTGGAAAAATAACGTTCCCAAGGTAAATGATATAATTCACCAAGGGTTAATATAAGTTCAGCCGCAAGGGGTAAAGTATAATCCAGCCAATCGAGTTATATATAATCCACCAAGGGTTAATATAGAATTCACCAAGGGTTAGTATAATCCACCAAGGGTAATATAATTCACCAAGGTTAATATCATTCACCAAGGGTTAATTATAAACCCACCAAGGGTTAATATAACCCACCAAGGTTAATATAATTCACCGGTTAATATATCCACCAAGGGTTAATATATTCACCAAAGGGTTAATATAGATCCCCAAGGGTTTAATCATAATCACCAAGGGTTAATATATTCACCAAGGGTTTATATAATCCACCAAGGTTAATATAAGTTCACCAAGGGTTATATACATGATATACATAATTCACCAAGGGTTTAATATATTACACCAAGGGTTAATATAATTCACCAAGGGTTAATATAATTCACCAAGGTAATATAATCCCACCAAGGGTTAATATAATTCACACAAGGGTATTATAATCACCAAGGTATAATATAATTCACCAAGGGTTAATATAATTCACCAAGGGTTAATGTAATCCATCCAAGGGTTAATATAATCACCAAGGGTTATATAATTCACCAAGGGTTAATATAATACCCAAGGGTTAATAATAATCCACCAAGGGTTAATGAAATAATCACCAAGGGGTTATATAATCCACCAAGGTTAATCAAATCCACCAAGGGTTAATATAATTCACCAAGGGTTAATAAATTCACCAAGGGTTAATGTATCACCAAGGGTATCAAGGTATGATATAATTCACACAGGGTTATAAAATCCACCAAGTGTAATATAATTCATCAAGGGTTAATATAATTCACCAAGGGTTAAAATAATCCACCAAGGGTTAATATAAACCACCAAGGGTTAAATAACCCCACAAGGGTTTATAATAATTCACCAAAGGGTTAATATAATCCCCAAGGGTTAATATAATTCACCAAGGTGTTAGTATAAATCCACCAAGGGGTAATATAATTACCAAGGGTTTAATATAATTCACCAAGGTTAATATAACCCACCAAGGGTTTAATAAATTCACCAAGGGTTAATATAATCCACAAGGGTTAATATAATTCACCAATGGGTTTATATAATCCACCAAGGGTTAATATAATTCACCAAGGGTTTAGTATAATCCACCAAGGGTTTATATAATCCACCAAGGGTTAATATATATTCACAAGGTTAATATAATCCACCAAGGTTTATATAATTCACCAAGGGTAGTATAACCCACCAAGGGTAATATAATCCACCAAGGTTAATATAATCCACACAAGGGTGGAATATAATCCACCAAGGGTAATATAATCACAAAAGGTTTAATATATAATTCCACAAGGGTTAAATATATATCCACCAAGGTTAATATAATCCCACCAAGGTTAATATAATCCACCAAGGGTTAATATAATTCACCAAGGGTTAATATAATCCACCAAGGTTAATATAATCCACCAAGGGTTAATATAATTCACCAAGGGTTAATATAATCCACCAAGGGTTAATATTAATCCACCAAGGGTTAATATAATTCCACCAAGGGTTAAGTACCACAAAGGGTGAATATATATCCACCAAGGGAATATAATCACCAAGGGTTAATATTAATCCACCAAGGTTATATAATCCACCCAAGGGTTAATATAATCCACCAAAAGGGTTATAATAATCCACCAAGGGTATATATTAAGTCCCCAAGGTGTTAATATAATCACCAAGGGTTAATATAACCACCAAGGGTTAATATAATCACCATAAGTAATTCACCAAGGGTTAATATAATTCACCAAGGGTTAATATAATCCACCAAGGGTTAATAATAATTCACCAAGTTAGTATAATCCACAAGGGTTAATTATAATCACCAAGGGTTAATATTTACCATGGTTAACATCCAGAAGGTTAAATAATAACCAGAGGGTTTCATAATAATCACCAAGGGTTAATATAATTTAACCAAGGGTTTAATCAAAATCCACCAAGGTTTTTTTTTTAGATTAAATAATTATCCACCAAGGGTTAATATTAATCCACCAGGTAATATAATTCACCAAGGGGTTAATATAATCAGCCAAGGGTTTAAATAATTTACCAAGGGTTAATATATCCACAAGGTAATATATCCACCAAGGGTTAATACTAATCCACCAAGGGTTAATAGTAATTACCAAGGGTTAATAATCCACCAAGGTTAATATCCACCAAGGGTTAATATAATCACATACCAAGGTTAATATATCCACCAAGGTTAAATACCACCAAGGTTTAATATATCTCAGGGTTAATATAATCACCAAGGGTTAATGTACATCACCAAGGTTAATATAATCCACCAAGGGTAATGATAATTCACCAATAATTTGTTGATACTCCAGAAGTATTGCATTAGGTTGTAAATCACAGCTGGCCTCGTACATCGTCTGCTCTCCATTAAGCTCTGTGTCAGTTTCAATGTCTCAATGTTTTGGACAAACACGGATGAATGTAACTAAGGCTGGGAAAGTCAAGAAAATCTAATTAGCATGGAGTCAGTCATACCATGGCTAATAAGCTAGCGTATCTAGCAGCTAGCTAAAAACACTAGCTGCTAGGAGGATGTAATGTCATTTCAGGAGTGGGTGAGTGACTGAAATTTTCCAACTCATATTCTTCCTCTCCTCTTTCTCTCTCTCTCCCGCCTATCCTCCTCATTTCTCCTTCTCTCCTCTTTCTCTCCTCCCCTCCTCTCCTCTTCTTTTCTCTCCTCTCTTCTCTCCTCTCTCCTCCTCCCTCTCTTCTCCTCTCATCTCCTCTCTTCTCTCTCCTCCTCCCCTCTCTTCTTTTCTCCTCCTCCTCTCCCTCTCCTCTTCTTTTTCTCTCCTCTCTCCTCCTCTCATCTCCTCTCTTTCTCTCTCTCCCTCCCCTCTCTTCTTTTCTTTCCTCCTCTCCTCTCTCCTCTTCTTTTTCTCTTCCTCTCTCCTCCTCTCATCTCCTCTCTTCTCTCTCCTCCCCTCCCCTCCTCTCCTTTTCTCTCCTCCTCTCTTCTCTCCTCTTCTTTTTCTCTGTTTCCCTCCCTCTCCTTCTGTCAGACCATCTCAGTATAAAGACCAGTTATGACCCATCTGTCATAAGGACTTGGCTACATACAAGTGCCATAGCAGCCACAACAACAGCCACAACAACAGTTAGCTGTTATATCTTTCTTATGACCATAAACATAGAATGTCCCTTCTATTGGTATGCCTATGACACCATTATGCAGACAATTGCCACCATTATGCAGACCTATGCCACCATTATGCAGAACTATGACACCCTTATGCAGACCTATGCCACCATTATGCAGACATATTACACCAGTATGCAAATCGATGACACCATTATGCAGACATATGACACCATTATGCAAACCTATACCACCATTATGCTGATATATGACACCATTATGCAGACATATGGCACCATTATGCAAATTGATGACACCATTATGCAGACCTATAACACCATTATACAAACATATTCCACCATTATGCAGATATGACACCATTATGCAGACATATGACACCATTATGCAGACATATGCCACCATTATGCAGCCCTATGACACCATTATGCAGCACTATGCCACCATTAGGCAGTCCTCCTATTTGACTAGGGCCCTGAGTTTTCCTGGAAAGACTATTGGACATAGCTATTGCTCTGCTAGGTCCAGGTTGGGTTATCAGAAAACACTCCGATTTAAAAAGAGTGAAAAAAGAAACAGATAATACTGGTCTGAAAAGAGAAAGCCCATGGGGATTCAGGCTAGTTATCACTTGTCTTGGCACTAGTTTAATGCCGAGCAGTTCAGATACATTCTGTAGTACCTGTCTCATACTGAGTGGATTTCTCAGAGTGTTGGTGCAGCAGCTAATAGCCTGCTGTGAGACAGAGGATGTGTCCTTATGGGCCCTGGTCTAAAGTAGTGCACTACTACCCTATAGACCCTGGTCTAAAGTAGTGCACTACTACCCTATAGACCCTGGTCTAAAGTAGTACACTACTACCCTATAGACCGTGGTCTAAAGTAGTGCCCTACACCCTATAGCCCTGGTCTAAGTAGTGCACTACTACTATAGACCCTGGTCTAAAGTGTACACTACTACCCTATAGACCCTGGTCTAAAGTAGTACCTACACCCCTATAGACCCTGGTCTAATATCACTACAACTTAGCTCTGTAGA
>NW_019943181.1:77014-80885 GCF_002910315.2 Salvelinus sp. IW2-2015 | reverse complement strand
AAGGCTGCAGACGAACCAAAGCAAAAGAAAGTAAATATACAAAACTTCCCCTTTTCCTATCTAACCTGCCTACCCACCTACTTACCTATCCTTACACCACCTTGGTGCCTTAACCAAAATACAGGGGTGGTCCGCCCAGTTTACCTAGTGTGCCTAGACCAATGAATATACTACGGGATTATTTAGTATCCGCGGGCTCTGCCTAACACTCCCCAAAGCCTTCTCCTTCCCCCCTGGGAACAAATGAAACAGAACAAATTATTAAACAAACAATTTCTCAAAACACTCAGAAAACACAGGACATCAATGACGCCTGTCTGACTGCAGCAACAAACTCCACACAGAAACATATTTAAAGCGCTACCCCGCCAACAACTAACACCAGACATACCAAAACACAACATGACCTCACCCCTCAGCCTCCAATGATCTCACCCTTGCCTCTATCATCTCTCTCGAATCAGCTCGCATCTCTCTTCTAATGATTTCGTCTCCCTCCAAAACAAAGATCTCTTTTCTCGAACAGAACACTGGCTTCATATTCCTCAGTGGCAAAGGGTTAATATGTCAGGCTTTCTTGACCGAGGGGGCGTGGCTCAGCTCCTTCCAATTATCAATTAGCCATAGGAGAACTGACGGAAGCCATCTCTGCTGAGAACACACACACTCAAATACATAGCACAACACAGAAAACTGGTATTGTAACCGAGCAACACCAAACACACACACACGACACTGACACACACACACACATCAACACACAGCACACACACACACATCACACGACACACCACACACACACAACACACACATCAACACACTCACACACACACGACACATCACACACACAACAACACACACACACACACACACACACAAATCGCATCCACTATGGTTATGTTGATTACACCATGACAATTACAAGGAGGGAAAGAACAGACACAAGATGGAGAAGATGGAGGGAATGGACGAAGAGAGGCCACTAGAGACAGACACATGATCGGAGAGTTGGAGAGATGGAGAAAGGATGTCAGAATGACAGACAACATCAGATGGAGAGATGGAGAATGGAGAAAGACGGCAGATGAGACAGACACAGACACGATAGAGAGAGAGATGAGAAGGAGAGAGAGAGAAGACACAGATGGAGAAATGAGGATGGCAGAAGGAGCCATGATGAGACAGACACAGATGGAGAGATGGAAGGATGGGAGAAAGGAGTCAGAGAGACACGACACAGATGGAGTAGATGAGAGAATAGAAGTGAGGGAGAGGAGAGCACAGACGACCGAGATTTGGAGAGAGATCGGAGATGGAGGGAGGTGTATATGTGGTGTATGTGGTGTGTGTGTGTGTGTGTGTAGTGTGTGATGGTGATGTGTCGTGGGTCGTGGTGTGGTGGTGTGTGTGTGTGTTTATAGTGTGAATGTGGTGTGAGTGTGGTGTGTTGTGTATCTTAATTGTAGTTACTAGATTCGTGCGTACATCATTATCTAGGTCTGTATTATATGAGAAAGCTGATGAAGTCTGTCCTTCATCTACCTTCGTTAACAGAATGCTGTCTTTTTAATCCTCCTGTAATCCTCATTGGCTGCATCATACAGAAACAACGTCAACCTATGCTTATCAACCAAGTAACCAAAGCAGGGTTAGCCAAGATTGAAGGCTGTAGTATGTGTTGACACGTGCACCTTCTGTCTATTAATGAGGAATGACAATCTATAACTCACATTTCTATGTGAGTTATGTGTCGGGTCGCCGCAAAAGTTAGCATTATTGCGGTTTTAATACAACTTTCTTGAAGGCTGGTCAAGTACACACACACAACACACACACACACCAAGCACACACACACCACACACACACACAACACACACACACAACACAGACCCCCAACTAGCACACAAGCACAGCACAAACATCACATCACACAACACACACACAAGCAACACACACACACACCACACACATTGTCTTGTAGTACACATACTTGGCGGACATACAATTTCGAGTCCCATTCATAAGATCTATTCCCTAACCCCTAACCCTAAACCTAACCCTAATCCTAACCACGTACTCTACCCTAACCAACACCTAACCCTAACCTTAACCCTAACCCTAAACCCAAAAACCTAAACTTATCCTAACCACAAACCTAAACCCTAGCCCTAACCACAATCACATCACACACACAACACACCACACACTGTCCAACTGTGCGTTAAGGTCCCATAAGGTTCTATAGCCTTTCTTTCCTTGTACTCTATGCGTCCTAAAATGGTGGATATCCAGAAATGATTCACAAAGAATATGTGTGTGTTGTGTGTGTGTGTGTGTGTGTGGTGTGGCTGTGGTGTGCTGTGTGGTGTCTGATGTTGTGCTGTTGTGTTGGGTGTGTGTGTGGTGTGTGTGTGTCTGTTGTTGTCCGTGTGTGCTCGTGTGCTGTCGGTGTGTATGTGTGTCTAGTTTAGTGTTTCACTTCTCTAAGTCACCTACATTAAGGCAACCCAACCCAACACTCCAAACACGTTCAGACAGGACAGCAGGATCAGGTTCAATTCCATTTCAATTCCAGTCCATTCAGAAAATAAACCAACATTCCAATTCCAAATGTTCCTCATTTGAAAAGCATTGAAGAGAATTGGAATTAGAATGTCAGTGTACTTCTTGAATTGTCCGGAATTGGAATGGAATTAAGCCCAACCTTGATGGCTAGAGCTGTACTAAAGCCTTTTATAACAGGCAGTTTCTCTGTAAACCACAGGCTTCACCTGTTCCCCCATAATCACTACACACACGGATACTAATGTACTCATCTAGAGATAGGCCTGTATAGCCTATATATAGGTGTGTTAAAGACTTGTCATGGCAAAGACAGTGTACTGTAGGAAACCACAATATTAATTTAAAAGACAAAACATTTACACAAATAATCAGAGAGCAGAGTTGGTCGAATGAGGTACATGACATATGGAGTAATCTCCTCAAAAGTCTGTGACAAATCAAATCAAATCAAATTGTATTTTTTACATGGTTACATGGTTACATGGTTAGCAGATGTTATTGGTCACATACACATGGTTAGCAGATGTTATTGCGAGTGTAGTGAAATGCTTGTGCTTCTAGTTCCAACAGTGCAGTAATATCTAACAAGTAATCTAACAATTCCACAACAACTACCTAATACACACAAATCTAAAGGGGTGAATGAGAATATGTACAAATAAATATATGGATGAGCGATGGCCGAGCGGAATAGGCAAGATGCAGTAGATGGTATAAAATACAGAATATACATGTGACATGAGTAATGTTAGATATGTAAACGTTATTTAAAGTGGCATTATTTAGAGTGGCATTGTTTAAAGTGACTAGTGATCCATTTATTAAAGTGGCCAGTGATTGGGTCTCAATGTAGGCAGTAGCCTCTCTATGTTAGTGGTGGCTGTTTAGCAGTCTGATGGCCTTGAGATAGAAGCTGTTTTTCAGTCTCTCGGTCCCAGCTTTGATGCACCTGTACTGACCTCGCCTTCTGAATGATAGCGGGGTGAACAGGCAATGGCTCGGGTGGTTGATGTCCTTGATGATCTTTATGGCCTTCCTGTGACATCGGGTGGTGTAGGTGTCCTGGAGGGCAGGTAGTTTGCCCCAGTGATGCGTTGTGCAGACCTCACTACCCTCTGGAGAGCCTTGGGTTGAGGGCGGATGCAGTTGTCGTTACCAGGCCGTGGAACATGCCCACGACAGCGATGCTCTCGATGTGTAGCATCTGTAATAACATTGTCAACGTGTGTTGCTGACTAACCAATTCTCTTCCGCCTCCTAAGTTAGATCTGTTCCGCCCTTCTTCACAACCTGATCTCTCTCTTGT
>NW_019943181.1:65104-71037 GCF_002910315.2 Salvelinus sp. IW2-2015 | reverse complement strand
GATGTGTACGCCAAGGAACTTAACTTTCCACCTTCTCCACTGCTGTCCCTTCGATATGGATAGGGTTGTGCTCCCTCTGTTGTTTCCTGAAATCCACGATCATCTCCTCTGTTTGATTGACATTGACTGAGAGGTTGTTTTCCTGACACCACACTCCGAGTGCCCTCACCTCCTCCCTGTAGGCTGTCTCGTCTCGTTGTCGGTAATCAAGCCCACTAGGCGTGCATGGKCAGGTGAACAGGGAGTACAGGAGAGGGCTGAGCACGCACCCTTGCGGGGCCCCAGTGTTGAGGATCAGCGGGGTGGAGATGTTGTTTCCTWCTCTCACCACCTGAAAGTCTACTCTCACCCATCAGAAAGTCCAGGACCTAATTTCACAGGGCAGGGTTGAAACCCATGGCCTCCAGCTTGATGATGAACTTGGAGGGTWCTATGGTGTTGGATGCTGAGCTGTAGGCAATGAACAGCATTCTTACATAGGTATTCCTCTTGTCCAGATGGGWTAGGGCAGTGTGCAGTGTGATGGCGATTGCATCGTCTGTGGGCCTATTGGGGCGGTAAGCAAACTGAAGTGGGTCTAGGGTGGCCGGTAAGGTGGTGGTGATATGATCCTTGACTAGTCTCTCAAAGCACTTCATGYTGACAGAAGTGAGCGCTACAGGGCGGTAGTCATTTAGTTCAGTTAMCTTTGTCTTCTTGGGTACAGGAACAATGGTAGCCATCTTGAAGCATGTGGGCACAACAGACTGGGATAGGGAGCGATTGAATATGTCTGTAAACACACCAGCCAGCTGGTTGGTCTGCGCATGCGCTGAGGACGCGGGCTAGGGATGCCGTCTGGATCAGCAGCATTGCGAGGGTTAACACGTTTAAATGTTTTACTCACGTCAGCCATGGAGAAGGAGGGGGAAGGCACAGCCTTTGTTAGCGGGCCGCAACGGTGGCACAGCCATTCACAGCGTTATCCTCAAAGTGGGCAAAGAAGGTGTTTAGTTTGTCTGGAAGCGTGACGTCGGTGTCTGTGACGTGGCTGGTTTTCTTTTTGTAGTCCGTGGTTACCTGTAGACCCTGCCACATACGTCTTGTGTCTGAGCAGTTGAATTGCGACTCCACCTTGTCCCTGTACCGGCATTTCGCTTGTTTGATTGCCTTGTGGAGGGAATAACTACACTGTTTATATTCGGCCATATTCCCAGACCTCTTTCCATGGTTAAATGTGGTGGTTTGACCTTTCAGTTTTGCGCGAATGATGCACCCCTACGGTTTCTGGTTAGGGTAGGTTTAATAGTCACAGTGGGAACAACATCTCCAATACACGTCTTAATAAACGCACTCACCGAGTCAACGTACAGGTCGTATGTTCTCGAGTCAGCGTATAGGTCGATGTTGTTCTTGAGTCAGCGTATAGGACGATGTTGTTCTCTGAGTCAGCGTATAGGTCAATGTTGTTGTTCTGAGTCAGCGTATAGGTCCATGTTGTTCTGAGTCAGCTATAGGTCGATGTTGTTTTCTCTGAGTCAGCGTATAGGTCGATGTTGTTCTGAGTCAGCGTATAGGTCGATGTTGTTCTGAGTCAGCGTAGGTCGATGTGTCTCTGAGTCAACGTATACGGTGTTGTTTTCTCTGAGTCAGCGTATAGGTCGTTGTTGTCTCTGAGTCAGCGTATAGGTCGTTGTTGTTCTCTAGTCAGCGTTAGGTCGTTGTTGTCTCTGAGTCAGCGTATAGACGATGTTGTTCTCGAGTCAGCGTACAGGTCGATGATGTTCTCTGAGTCAGCGTATAGGTCGATGTTGTTCTCTGAGTCAGCATATAGGTGGATGTTGTTCTCTGAGTCAGCGTATAGGTCGATGTTGTTGTTCTGAGTCAGCGTATAGGTCGTGTTGTTCTTGAGTCAGCGTATAGGTGGATGTTTGTTCTCTGAGTCACGTATAGGTCGATGTTTGTTCTGAGTCAGCGTATAGGTCGATGTTGTTCTCTGAGTCAGCGTATAAGTCGTTGTTGTTCTCTGAGTCAGCGTATAGGTCGATGTTGTTCTCTGAGTCAGCGTATAGGTCGTTGTTGTTCTCTGAGTCAGCGTACAGGTCGATGTTGTTCTCTGAGTCAGCGTATGGTCGTTGTTGTTCTCTGAGTCAGCGTACAGGTCGATGTTGTTCTCGAGTCAGCGTATAGGTCAATGTTGTTCTCTGAGTCAACGTATAGGTCAATGTTGTTCTCTGAGTCAGCGTATAGGTCGATGTTGTTCTCTGAGGCTGACCGGAACATATTCCAGTCCACGTGATCAAAACAATCTTGAAGCGTGGCTTCCGGTTGGTCAGACCAGCGTTGAATGGTTCTAGTCACTGGTACATCCTGTTTGGTTTCTGCCTATAAGACGGTAGGAGCAAGATGGCGTCGTGATCGGATTTCCGAAGGAGGGCGGGGGAGGGCTTTGTATGCTTGCGGAAGTTAGAGTAGCAGTTGTCAAGGTTATTACCCCGCGCGTAGTGCAATCAATATGCTGGTAGAATTTAGGTAGCCTTGTTCTCAAATTTTATTTGTTAAAATCGTCAGCTACAATACATGCAGCCTCAGGATATATGGTTCCAGAGTCCAGTGAAGTCTTTGAGGGCCGTCTTGGTGTCTGCTTGAGGGGGAATGTACACAGCTGTGACTATAACTGATGAGAATTCTCTTGCTGTAAAATGGCCCGGCAATTGATTATAAGGAAATATGGTTGGGTGAGCAGAAGAACTTGAGTTCCTGTATGTTGTTATGATTACACCATGAGTCGTTCATCATAAAGCATACACCCCGCCCTTCCTCTTCCAGAGAGTGTTTATCTCTATCTGCGTTATGTATGGAGAAGCCCGGTGGCTGGACCGATTCTGACAACATATCCCGAGAGAGCCATGTTTTCTGTGAAGCAGAGAAGTTTACACTCTGATGTCCTCTGGAAGGCAAACCTTGCTCGATTTTCGTCTACTTTGTTGTCAAGAGACTGGTTGATTAGTAGTATACTCGGGAGTGGTGGGCGATGTGCCCATCTACGAAGCCTGACCAGGTGGCCGCTTCGTCTGCCCATTCTGCGGCGCCGTTGTTGGGGTCGACTACTGGAAATAGATCCCATGTCCAGGGTGGTGGTCTGAACAGAAGATCCGCTCGGGGAAGATGTATTCCTGGTCGCATGTTAGTGAGTCGACATCGCTCTTATATCCAATAGTTCTTCCCGGCTGTATTAATCAGACTTAAGATTTCTGGGGTAATAATGTAGGAAATATACATTTAAAAAAACAAAATACTGCATAGTTTCCTAAGAACTTGAAGCGAGGCGACCATCTCTGTGGCGCGATCATAGCCGTGTGTGTTAATGTTGTTTTGTGTGTATGAGTGTTTGTGTGTATGTGTGTGTGTGTGTGTGTGTGTGTGTGGTGTGTGTGTGTGTTGTGTGTGTGTGGTGTGTGTGTGTGGTGTGTGTGTGTGTGTGTGTGTTGTGTGTTGTGTGTGTGTGTGTGTGTGTGTTACAAAGGTTTGTTATCTAACGTGTTTTAATTATTACAGTGAGGTACCATGTAATTTGATACTGAATTGATCTGCTTTTGATTAGAGAGCAAAGCTGAAGGGTGGAAGAACACTAAAAAGACGAGAGAAAATTACAGAGAGTGGAAACGGGTTGCCATAATAAACTAGATAGAGAGAGAGATGGAGAGAGATGGAACAAATCACAGTCTACTTGAACAGAGCAATACTCAATCATGAGGCATCAACGAAAACTGAATAATATTAAGAATGCATATAGTGGGAAGGGAAGTAGAGTAGAAACCTAACAAAAAACTATTAGGCAACAACAAATTCAATCCCCTTTAAGACAACTCCCTGGACAAACGTTCCATTGTAATAGTGAAGGTGTAAACTTGGCAGTAGAAAACCTAAATAGTATATTTGACCTCTCAGCTTCCCTATCGAAATAAACACTTCAAGCAGACAACTTAAGAAAATTACAACAATACAAATGGTTTTGATCTTTTCTGGATTTTGAATTAGCGGGTATTGGCCTAATTCTGCTTTGCATGCATTATTGGTCTGATCACAAAACAAATAGACCCCACTGAGCCCAGGACAGCAACACAATTAGACCTAACCAATCACGAGAAAACGAAAATAACTACTTGACACATTGGAATGAATTAACAAAAAATCAGGAAAACTAGAATGCTATTTGGCCCTAAACAGAATACCTGACCACTCTGACTGACCCAAAATTAAGGAGATCTTTGACTATGTACAGACTCGTGAGCATAGCTTTGCTATTGAGAAAGGCCGCCGTAGCAGACCTGGCTCTCAAGAAGAACTGGCTATGTGCTCCTGCCCACAAAAAGGTGGAAAAATGGCAAAGAAAGGCAAACGACAAAGTTGGCAATACTTGAGAAGTTAAACGAGAGGAGATGAAAAACAACGGCAGGAGTTTAGAAACGCAGCAGAGTTATAGAACGGCAGCAGGAGTTATAGAAACGGCAGCGGGAGTTAAAGAAACGGCAGCGGGAGTTATAGAAAACGGCAGCGGGAGTTATTAGAAACGGCAGCGGGAGTTATAGAAACGGCAGCGGGAGTTTAGAAGGAGTTATAGAAACGCAGCGGGAGTTATAGAAACGGCAGCGGGAGTTATAGAAACGGCAGCGGGAGTTTATAGAACGGCAGGGGAGTTAAGAACGGCAGCGGGAGTTATAGAAACGGCAGCGGGAGTTATAGAAACGGCAGCGGGAGTTATAGAAACGGCAGCGGGAGTTATAGAAACGGCAGCGGGAGTTATAGAAACGGCAGCTGGAGTTATAGAAACGGCAGCAGGAGTTATAGAACGGCAGCAGGAGTTATAGAAACGGCAGCAGGAGTTAAAGAAACGGCAGCAGGAGTTATGGAAACGGCAGCAGGAGTTAAGAAACGGCAGCAGGAGTTATAGAAACGGCAGCAGGAGTTATAGAAACGGCAGCAGGAGTTATAGAAACGGCAGCAGGAGTTATAGAAACGCAGCAGGAGTTAAAGAAACGGCAGCAGGAGTTATAGAAACGGCAGCAGGAGTTATAGAAACGGCAGCAGGAGTTATAGAAAACGGAGATAGACAGGAGTTATAGAACGGCAGCAAGGAGTTATAGAAACGGCAGCAGGAGTTATAGAGAAACGGCAGCAGGAGTTAAAGAAACGGCAGCAGGAGTTATAGAAACGGCAGCAGGAGTTATAGAAACGGCAGCAGGAGTTATAGAACGGCAGCAGGAGTTAAAGAAACGGCAGCAGGAGTTATAGAAACGGCAGCAGGAGTTATAGAAACGGCAGCAGGAGTTATAGAACGCAGCAGGAGTTAAGAAACGCAGCGAGTTATAAAGGCAGCAGGAGTTATAGAAACGGCAGCAGGAGTATAGAACGGCAGCAAGGATTATAGAACGGCAGCAGGAGTTATAGAAACGGCAGCAGGAGTTAAAGAAACGGCAGCAGGAGTTATAGAAACGGCAGCAGGAGTTATAGAACGGCAGCAGGAGTTTAGAAACGGCAGCAGGAGTTATAGAAACGGCAGCAGGAGTTATAGAAACGGCAGCAGGAGTTATAGAAACGGCAGCAGGAGTTATAGAAACGGCAGCGGATTATAGAAACGGCAGCAGGAGTTTAGAAACCGGCAGCAGGAGTTATAGAAACGCAGCAGAGTTATAGAACGCAGCAGGAGTTAAAGAAACGGCAGCAGGAGTTATAGAAAGGCAGCAGGAGTTATAGAAGCCAGCAGAGTTATCGACGCAGCAGGGTTATAGAACGGCAGCAGGAGTTAAAGAAACGGCAGCAGGAGTTATAAAACGGCAGCAGGAGTTATAATGCGGCAAGCAGGAGTTAAAGAAATGGCAGCAGGAGTTATAGACAAACGGCAGCAGGAGTTATACGAAGCGGCAAGCAGGAGTTTAAAGAAACGGCAGCAG
>NW_019943181.1:59258-63157 GCF_002910315.2 Salvelinus sp. IW2-2015 | reverse complement strand
TGTTGTTCTCTGAGTCAGCGTACAGGTCGATGTTGTTCTCTGAGTCAGCGTATAGGTCGTTGTTGTTCTCTGAGTCAGCGTACAGGTCGATGTTGTTCTCTGAGTCAGCGTATAGGTCAATGTTGTTCTCTGAGTCAACGTATAGGTCAATGTTGTTCTCTGAGTCAGCGTATAGGTCGATGTTGTTCTCTGAGGCTGACCGGAACATATTCCAGTCCACGTGATCAAAACAATCTTGAAGCGTGGCTTCCGGTTGGTCAGACCAGCGTTGAATGGTTCTAGTCACTGGTACATCCTGTTTGAGTTTCTGCCTATAAGACGGTAGGAGCAAGATGGCGTCGTGATCGGATTTCCGYAAGGGAGGGCGGGGGAGGGCTTTGTATGCATTGCGGAAGTTAGAGTAGCAGTTGTCAAGGTTATTACCACCGCGCGTAGTGCAATCAATATGCTGGTAGAATTTAGGTAGCCTTGTTCTCAAATTTTATTTGTTAAAATCGTCAGCTACAATACATGCAGCCTCAGGATATATGGTTTCCAGAGTCCAGTGAAGTTCCTTGAGGGCCGTCTTGGTGTCTGCTTGAGGGGGAATGTACACAGCTGTGACTATAACTGATGAGAATTCTCTTGCTAGGTAAAATGGCCGGCAATTGATTATAAGGAAATATAGGTTGGGTGAGCAGAAGAACTTGAGTTCCTGTATGTTGTTATGATTACACCATGAGTCGTTCATCATAAAGCATACACCCCCGCCCTTCCTCTTCCCAGAGAGGTGTTTATCTCTATCTGCGTTATGTATGGAGAAGCCCGGTGGCTGGACCGATTCTGACAACATATCCCGAGAGAGCCATGTTTTCTGTGAAGCAGAGAATGTTACAATCTCTGATGTCTCTCTGGAAGGCAAACCTTGCTCGATTTTCGTCTACTTTGTTGTCAAGAGACTGGATATTGATTAGTAGTATACTCGGGAGTGGTGGGCGATGTGCCCATCTACGAAGCCTGACCAGGTGGCCGCTTCGTCTGCCCATTCTGCGGCGCCGTTGTTTTGGGTCGACTACTGGAAATAGATCCCATGTCCAGGGTGGTGGTCTGAACAGAAGATCCGCTTCGGGGAAGATGTATTCCTGGTCGCAATGTTAGTGAGTCGACATCGCTCTTATATCCAATAGTTCTTCCCGGCTGTATGTAATCAGACTTAAGATTTCCTGGGGTAATAATGTAGGAAATAATACATTTAAAAAAAACAAAATACTGCATAGTTTCCTAAGAACTTGAAGCGAGGCGACCATCTCTGTTGGCGCGATCATAGCCGTGTGTGTTAATGTGTGTTTGTGTGTATGTGTGTGTGTGTGTGTGTGTGTGTGTGGGTGTGTGTGGTGGTGTGTGTGTGTGTTGTGTGTTGTGTGTGTGTGTGTGTGTGTGTGTGGTGTGTGGGTGTGTGTGTGTGTGTGTGTGTGTGTGTGTTACAAGGTTTGTTATCTAACTGTTTTAATTAATTACAGTGAGGTACCATGTAATTTGATACTGAATTGATCTGCTTTTGATTAGAGAGACAAAGCTGAAGGGTGGAAGAACACTAAAAAGACGAGAGAAAATTACAGAGAGTGGAAACGGGTTGCCATAATTAAACTAGATAGAGAGAGAGATGGAGAGAGATGGAACAAATCACAGTCTACTTGACAGAGCAATACTCAATCATGAGGCATCAACGAAAACTGAATAATATTAAGAAATGCTATATAGTGGGAAGGGAGTAGAGTAGAAACCTAACAAAAAACTATTAGGCAACAACAAATTCAATCCCCTTTAAGACAACTTCCTGGACAAACGTTCCATTGTAATAGTGAAGGTGTAAACTTGGCAGTAGAAAACCTAAATAGTATTTTGACTCTCAGCTTCCCTATCGAAATAAACACTTCAAGCAGACAACTTAAGAAAATTAACACAATTACAAATGGTTTTGATCTTTTCTGGATTTTGATAATTAGCGGGTATTGGCCTAATTCTGCTTTGCATGCATTATTGGGCTCTGATCACAAAACAAATAGACCCCACTGAGCCCCAGGACAGCAACACAATTAGACCTAACCAATCACGAGAAAACGAAAGATAACTACTTGACACATTGGAATGAATTAACAAAAAATCGAGAAAACTAGAATGCTATTTGGCCCTAAACAGATAACCTGACCACTCTGACTGACCCAAAATTAAGGAGATCTTTGACTATGTACAGATCGTGAGCATAGCTTTGCTTTGAGAAAGGCCGCCGTAGCAGACCTGGCTCTCAAGAGAAGACTGGCTATGTGCTCACTGCCCACAAAAAGAGGTGGAAATGGCAAAGAAAGGCAAACGACAAAGTTGGCAATACTTTGAGAAGTTAAACGAGAAGGAGATGAAAACAAACGGCAGCAGGAGTTATAGAAACGGCAGCAGGATTATAGAAACGGCAGCAGGGTTATAGAAACGGCAGCGGGAGTTAAAGAAACGGCAGCGGGCTAGAAACGGCAGTGGAGTTATAGAAACGGCAAGGGGAGTTATAGAAACGGCAGCGGGAGTTATAGAAACGGCAGCGGGAGTTATAGAACGGCAGCGGGAGTTATAAGAAACGGCAGCGGGAGTTATAGAAACGGCACGGGAGTTATAGAAACGGCAGCGGGAGTTATAGAAACGGCAGCGGGAGTTATAGAAACGGCAGCGGGAGTTATAGAAAGGCAGCGGGAGTTATAGAAACGGCAGCGGGAGTTATAGAAACGGCAGCGGGAGTTATAGACGGCAGCGGAGTATAGAAAACGGCAGAGAGTTATAGAAACGGACAGGAGTTATAGAACGGAGCAGGAGTAAAGAAACGGCAGCAGGAGTATGGAAACGGCAGCAGGAGTTAAAGAAACGGCAGCAGGAGTTATAGAAACGGCAGCAGGAGTATAGAAACGGCAGCAGGAGTTATAGAAAACGGCAGCAGGAGTTATAGAACGGCAGCAGGAGTTAAAGAACGGCAGCAGGAGTTAAGAAACGGCAGCAGGAGTTATAGAAACGGCAGCAGGAGTTATAGAAACGGCAAGCAGGAGTTATAGAAACGGCAGCAGGAGTTATAGAAACGGCAGCAGGAGTATAGAACGGCAGCAGGAGTTAAAGAAACGGCAGCAGGAGTTATAGAAACGGCAGCAGGAGTTATAGAACGGCAGCAGGAGTTTATAGAAACGGCAGCAGGAGTTAAAGAAACGGCAGCAGGAGTATAGAAACGGCAGCAGGAGTTATAGAAAGGCAGCAGGAGTTATAGAAACGGCAGCAGGAGTTAAAGAAACGGCAAGCAGGAGTTATAGAAACGGCAGCAGGAGTTAGAAAGGCAGCAGGAGTTATAGAAACGGCAGCAGGATTATAGAAACGGCAGCAGGAGTTATAGAAACGCGAAGCAGGAGTTTAAAGAACGGCAGCAGGAGTTATAGAAACGGCAGCAGGAGTATAGAACGGCAGCAGGATTATAGAACGGCAGCAGAGTTATAGAAACGGCAGCAGGAGTTATAGAAACGGCAGCAGAGTTATAGAAACGGCAGCAGGAGTTTAGAAACGGCAGCAGGAGTTATAGAACGGCAGCAGGAGTTATAGAAACGGCAGCAGGAGTTATAGAAACGGCAGCAGGAGTTATAGAAACGGCAGCAGGAGTTTAAGAAACGGCAGCAGGAGTTATAGAAACGGCAGCAGGAGTTATAGAAACGGCAGCAGGAGTTATAGAACGGCAGCAGAGTTATAGAAACGGCAGCAGAGTTAAGAAACGGCAGCAGAGTTATAAGAAAGGCAGCAGGAGTTATAGACACGGCAGCAGGAGTTAAAGAAATGGCAGCGGGTTTAGAAACGCAGAGGAGTTATAGAAAGCGGCACAGGAAGTTAAGAAACGGCAGCAG
>NW_019943181.1:50454-59233 GCF_002910315.2 Salvelinus sp. IW2-2015 | reverse complement strand
AAAAAAAAAAAAAAAAAAAAAAAAAAAAAAAAAAAAAAAAAAAAAAAAAAAAAAAAAAAAAAAAAAAAAAAAAAAAAAAAAAAAAAAAAAAAAAAAAAAAAAAAAAAAAAAAAAAAAAAAAAAAAAAAAAAAAAAAAAAAAAAAAAAAAAAAAAAAAAAAAAAAAAAAAAAAAAAAAAAAAAAAAAAAAAAAAAAAAAAAAAAAAAAAAAAAAAAAAAAAAAAAAAAAAAAAAAAAAAAAAAAATAAAAAAAAAAAAAAAAAAAAAAAAAAAAAAAAAAAAAAAAAAAAAAAAAAAAAAAAAAAAAAAAAAAAAAAAAAAAAAAAAAAAAAAAAAAAAAAAAAAAAAAAAAAAAAAAAAAAAAAAAAAAAAAAAAAAAAAAAAATAAAAAAAAAAAAAAAAAAAAAAAAAAAAAAAAAAAAAAAAAAAAAAAAAAAAAAAAAAAAAAAAAAAAAAAAAAAAAAAAAAAAAAAAAAAAAAAAAAAAAAAAAAAAAAAAAAAAAAAAAAAAAAAAAAAAAAAAAAAAAAAAAAAAAAAAAAAAAAAAAAAAAAAAAAAAAAAAAAAAAAAAAAAAAAAAAAAAAAAAAAAAAAAAAAAAAAAAAAAAAAAAAAAAAAAAAAAAAAAAAAAAAAAAAAAAAAAAAAAAAAAAAAAAAAAAAAAAAAAAAAAAAAAAAAAAAAAAAAAAAAAAAAAAAAAAAAAAAAAAAAAAAAAAAAAAAAAAAAAAAAAAAAAAAAAAAAAAAAAAAAAAAAAAAAAAAAAAAAAAAAAAAAAAAAAAAAAAAAAAAAAAAAAAAAAAAAAAAAAAAAAAAAAAAAAAAAAAAAAAAAAAAAAAAAAAAAAAAAAAAAAAAAAAAAAAAAAAAAAAAAAAAAAAAAAAATAAAAAAAAAAAAAAAAAAAAAAAAAAACAAAAAAAAAAAAAAAAAAAAAAAAAAAAAAAAAAAAAAAAAAAAAAAAAAAAAAAAAAAAAAAAAAAAAAAAAAAAAAAAAAAAAAAAAAAAAAAAAAAAAAAAAAAAAAAAAAAAAAAAAAAAAAAAAAAAAAAAAAAAAAAAAAAAAAAAAAAAAAAAAAAAAAAAAAAAAAAAAAGAAAAAAAAAAAAAAAAAAAAAAAAAAAAAAAAAAAAAAAAAAAAAAAAAAAAAAAAAAAAAAAAAAAAAAAAAAAAAAAAAAAAAAAAAAAAAAAAAAAAAAAAAAAAAAAAAAAAAAAAAAAAAAAAAAAAAAAAAAAAAAAAAAAAAAAAAAAAAAAAAAAAAAAAAAAAAAAAAAAAAAAAAAAAAAAAAAAAAAAAAAAAAAAAAAAAAAAAAAAAAAAAAAAAAAAAAAAAAAAAAAAAAAAAAAAAAAAAAAAAAAAAAAAAAAAAAAAAAAAAAAAAAAAAAAAAAAAAAAAAAAAAAAAAAAAAAAAAAAAAAAAAAAAAAAAAAAAAAAAAAAAAAAAAAAAAAAAAAAAAAAAAAAAAAAAAAAAAAAAAAAAAAAAAAAAAAAAAAAAAAAAAAAAAAAAAAAAAAAAAAAAAAAAAAAAAAAAAAAAAAAAAAAAAAAAAAAAAAAAAAAAAAAAAAAAAAAAAAAAAAAAAAAAAAAAAAAAAAAAAAAAAAAAAAAAAAAAAAAAAAAAAAAAAAAAAAAAAAAAAAAAAAAAAAAAAAAAAAAAAAAAAAAAAAAAAAAAAAAAAAAAAAAAAAAAAAAAAAAAAAAAAAAAAAAAAAAAAAAAAAAAAAAAAAAAAAAAAAAAAAAAAAAAAAAAAAAAAAAAAAAAAAAAAAAAAAAAAAAAAAAAAAAAAAAAAAAAAAAAAAAAAAAAAAAAAAAAAAAAAAAAAAAAAAAAAAAAAAAAAAAAAAAAAAAAAATAAAAAAAAAAAAAAAAAAAAAAAAAAAAAAAAAAAAAAAAAAAAAAAAAAAAAAAAAAAAAAAAAAAAAAAAAAAAAAAAAAAAAAAAAAAAAAAAAAAAAAAAAAAAAAAAAAAAAAAAAAAAAAAAAAAAAAAAAAAAAAAAAAAAAAAAAAAAAAAAAAAAAAAAAAAAAAAAAAAAAAAAAAAAAAAAAAAAAAAAAAAAAAAAAAAAAAAAAAAAAAAAAAAAAAAAAAAAAAAAAAAAAAAAAAAAAAAAAAAAAAAAAAAAAAAAAAAAAAAAAAAAAAAAAAAAAAAAAAAAAAAAAAAAAAAAAAAAAAAAAAAAAAAAAAAAAAAAAAAAAAAAAAAAAAAAAAAAAAAAAAAAAAAAAAAAAAAAAAAAAAAAAAAAAAAAAAAAAAAAAAAAAAAAAAAAAAAAAAAAAAAAAAAAAAAAAAAAAAAAAAAAAAAAAAAAAAAAAAAAAAAAAAAAAAAAAAAAAAAAAAAAAAAAAAAAAAAAAAAAAAAAAAAAAAAAAAAAAAAAAAAAAAAAAAAAAAAAAAAAAAAAAAAAAAAAAAAAAAAAAAAAAAAAAAAAAAAAAAAAAAAAAAAAAAAAAAAAAAAAAAAAAAAAAAAAAAAAAAAAAAAAAAAAAAAAAAAAAAAAAAAAAAAAAAAAAAAAAAAAAAAAAAAAAAAAAAAAAAAAAAAAAAAAAAAAAAAAAAAAAAAAAAAAAAAAAAAAAAAAAAAAAAAAAAAAAAAAAAAAAAAAAAAAAAAAAAAAAAAAAAAAAAAAAAAAAAAAAAAAAAAAAAAAAAAAAAAAAAAAAAAAAAAAAAAAAAAAAAAAAAAAAAAAAAAAAAAAAAAAAAAAAAAAAAAAAAAAAAAAAAAAAAAAAAAAAAAAAAAAAAAAAAAAAAAAAAAAAAAAAAAAAAAAAAAAAAAAAAAAAAAAAAAAAAAAAAAAAAAAAAAAAAAAAAAAAAAAAAAAAAAAAAAAAAAAAAAAAAAAAAAAAAAAAAAAAAAAAAAAAAAAAAAAAAAAAAAAAAAAAAAAAAAAAAAAAAAAAAAAAAAAAAAAAAAAAAAAAAAAAAAAAAAAAAAAAAAAAAAAAAAAAAAAAAAAAAAAAAAAAAAAAAAAAAAAAAAAAAAAAAAAAAAAAAAAAAAAAAAAAAAAAAAAAAAAAAAAAAAAATAAAAAAAAAAAAAAAAAAAAAAAAAAAAAAAAAAAAAAAAAAAAAAAAAAAAAAAAAAAAAAAAAAAAAAAAAAAAAAAAAAAAAAAAAAAAAAAAAAAAAAAAAAAAAAAAAAAAAAAAAAAAAAAAAAAAAAAAAAAAAAAAAAAAAAAAAAAAAAAAAAAAAAAAAAAAAAAAAAAAAAAAAAAAAAAAAAAAAAAAAAAAAAAAAAAAAAAAAAAAAAAAAAAAAAAAAAAAAAAAAAAAAAAAAAAAAAAAAAAAAAAAAAAAAAAAAAAAAAAAAAAAAACAAAAAAAAAAAAAAAAAAAAAAAAAAAAAAAAAAAAAAAAAAAAAAAAAAAAAAAAAAAAAAAAAAAAAAAAAAAAAAAAAAAAAAAAAAAAAAAAAAAAAAAAAAAAAAAAAAAAAAAAAAAAAAAAAAAAAAAAAAAAAAAAAAAAAAAAAAAAAAAAAAAAAAAAAAAAAAAAAAAAAAAAAAAAAAAAAAAAAAAAAAAAAAAAAAAAAAAAAAAAAAAAAAAAAAAAAAAAAAAAAAAAAAAAAAAAAAAAAAAAAAAAAAAAAAAAAAAAAAAAAAAAAAAAAAAAAAAAAAAAAAAAAAAAAAAAAAAAAAAAAAAAAAAAAAAAAAAAAAAAAAAAAAAAAAAAAAAAAAAAAAAAAAAAAAAAAAAAAAAAAAAAAAAAAAAAAAAAAAAAAAAAAAAAAAAAAAAAAAAAAAAAAAAAAAAAAAAAAAAAAAAAAAAAAAAAAAAAAAAAAAAAAAAAAAAAAAAAAAAAAAAAAAAAAAAAAAAAAAAAAAAAAAAAAAAAAAAAAAAAAAAAAAAAAAAAAAAAAAAAAAAAAAAAAAAAAAAAAAAAAAAAAAAAAAAAAAAAAAAAAAAAAAAAAAAAAAAAAAAAAAAAAAAAAAAAAAAAAAAAAAAAAAAAAAAAAAAAAAAAAAAAAAAAAAAAAAAAAAAAAAAAAAAAAAAAAAAAAAAAAAAAAAAAAAAAAAAAAAAAAAAAAAAAAAAAAAAAAAAAAAAAAAAAAAAAAAAAAAAAAAAAAAAAAAAAAAAAAAAAAAAAAAAAAAAAAAAAAAAAAAAAAAAAAAAAAAAAAAAAAAAAAAAAAAAAAAAAAAAAAAAAAAAAAAAAAAAAAAAAAAAAAAAAAAAAAAAAAAAAAAAAAAAAAAAAAAAAAAAAAAAAAAAAAAAAAAAAAAAAAAAAAAAAAAAAAAAAAAAAAAAAAAAAAAAAAAAAAAAAAAAAAAAAAAAAAAAAAAAAAAAAAAAAAAAAAAAAAAAAAAAAAAAAAAAAAAAAAAAAAAAAAAAAAAAAAAAACAAAAAAAAAAAAAAAAAAAAAAAAAAAAAAAAAAAAAAAAAAAAAAAAAAAAAAAAAAAAAAAAAAAAAAAAAAAAAAAAAAAAAAAAAAAAAAAAAAAAAAAAAAAAAAAAAAAAAAAAAAAAAAAAAAAAAAAAAAAAAAAAAAAAAAAAAAAAAAAAAAAAAAAAAAAAAAAAAAAAAAAAAAAAAAAAAAAAAAAAAAAAAAAAAAAAAAAAAAAAAAAAAAAAAAAAAAAAAAAAAAAAAAAAAAAAAAAAAAAAAAAAAAAAAAAAAAAAAAAAAAAAAAAAAAAAAAAAAAAAAAAAAAAAAAAAAAAAAAAAAAAAAAAAAAAAAAAAAAAAAAAAAAAAAAAAAAAAAAAAAAAAAAAAAAAAAAAAAAAAAAAAAAAAAAAAAAAAAAAAAAAAAAAAAAAAAAAAAAAAAAAAAAAAAAAAAAAAAAAAAAAAAAAAAAAAAAAAAAAAAAAAAAAAAAAAAAAAAAAAAAAAAAAAAAAAAAAAAAAAAAAAAAAAAAAAAAAAAAAAAAAAAAAAAAAAAAAAAAAAAAAAAAAAAAAAAAAAAAAAAAAAAAAAAAAAAAAAAAAACAAAAAAAAAAAAAAAAAAAAAAAAAAAAAAAAAAAAAAAAAAAAAAAAAAAAAAAAAAAAAAAAAAAAAAAAAAAAAAAAAAAAAAAAAAAAAAAAAAAAAAAAAAAAAAAAAAAAAAAAAAAAAAAAAAAAAAAAAAAAAAAAAACAAAAAAAAAAAAAAAAAAAAAAAAAAAAAAAAAAAAAAAAAACAAAAAAAAAAAAAAAAAAAAAAAAAAAAAAAAAAAAAAAAAAAAAAAAAAAAAAAAAAAAAAAAAAAAAAAAAAAAAAAAAAAAAAAAAAAAAAAAAAAAAAAAAAAAAAAAAAAAAAAAAAAAAAAAAAAAAAAAAAAAAAAAAAAAAAAAAAAAAAAAAAAAAAAAAAAAAAAAAAAAAAAAAAAAAAAAAAAAAAAAAAAAAAAAAAAAAAAAAAAAAAAAAAAAAAAAAAAAAAAAAAAAAAAAAAAAAAAAAAAAAAAAAAAAAAAAAAAAAAAAAAAAAAAAAAAAAAAAAAAAAAAAAAAAAAAAAAAAAAAAAAAAAAAAAAAAAAAAAAAAAAAAAAAAAAAAAAAAAAAAAAAAAAAAAAAAAAAAAAAAAAAAAAAAAAAAAAAAAAAAAAAAAAAAAAAAAAAAAAAAAAAAAAAAAAAAAAAAAAAAAAAAAAATGGCCGGCAATTGATTATAAGGAAATATAGGTTGGTGAGCAGAAGAACTTGAGTTCCTGTATGTTGTTATGATTACACCATGAGTCGTTCATCATAAAGCATACACCCCCGCCCTTCCTCTTCCCAGAGAGTGTTTATCCTATCTGCGTTATGTATGGAGAAGCCCGGTGGCTGGACCGATTCTGACAAACATATCCCGAGAGAGCCATGTTTTCTGTGAAGCAGAGAATGTTACAATCTCTGATGTCTCTCTGGAAGGCAAACCTTGCTCGATTTTCGTCTACTTTGTGTCAAGAGACTGGATATGATTAGTAGTATACTCGGGAGTGGTGGGCGATGTGCCCATCTACGAAGCCTGACCAGGTGGCCGCTTCGTCTGCCCATTCTCGGCGCCGTTGTTTGGGTCGACTACTGGAATAGATCCCAGTCCAGGGTGGTGGTCTGAACAGAAGATCCGCTTCGGGGAAGATGTATTCCTGGTCGCAATGTTAGTGAGTCGACATCGCTCTTATATCCAATAGTTCTTCCCGGCTGTATGTAATCAGACTTAAGATTTCCTGGGGTAATAATGTAGGAAATAATACATTTAAAAAAACAAAATACTGCATAGTTTCCTAAGAACTTGAAGCGAGGCGACCATCTCTGTTGGCGCGATCATAGCCGTGTGTGTTAATGTGTGTTTGTGTGTATGAGTGTTGTGTGTATGTGTGTGGGTGTTGTTGTGTGTGTGTGTGTGTGTGTGTGTGTGTGTGTGTGTGTGTGTGTGTGTGTGTGTTACAAAGGTTTGTTATCTAACTGTTTTAATTAATTACAGTGAGGTACCATGTAATTTGATACTGAATTGATCTGCTTTTGATTAGAGAGACAAAGCTGAAGGGTGGAAGAACACTAAAAAAGACGAGAGAAAATTACAGAGAGTGGAAACGGGTTGCCATAATTAAACTAGATAGAGAGAGAGATGGAGAGAGATGGAACAAATCACAGTCTACTTGAACAGAGCAATACTCAATCATGAGGCATCAACGAAAACTGAATAATATTAAGAAATGCTATATAGTGGAAGGGAAGTAGAGTAGAAACCTAACAAAAAACTATTAGGCAACAACAAATTCAATCCCCTTTAAGACAACTTCCTGGACAAACGTTCCATTGTAATAGTGAAGGTGTAAACTTGGCAGTAGAAAACCTAAATAGTATATTTGACCTCTCAGCTTCCCTATCGAAATAAAACACTTCAAGCAGACAACTTAAGAAAATTAACAACAATTACAAATGGTTTTGATCTTTTCTGGATTTTGATAATTAGCGGGTATTGGCCTAATTCTGCTTTGCATGCATTATTGGGCTCTGATCACAAAACAAATAGACCCCACRGAGCCCCAGGACAGCAACACAATTAGACCTAACCAAATCACGAGAAAACGAAAAGATAACTACTTGACACATTGGAATGAATTAACAAAAAATCAGAGAAAACTAGAATGCTATTTGGCCCTAAACAGAATACCTGACCACTCTGACTGACCCAAAATTAAGGAGATCTTTGACTATGTACAGACTCGTGAGCATAGCTTTGCTATTGAGAAAGGCCGCCGTAGGCAGACCTGGCTCTCAAGAGAAGACTGGCTATGTGCTCACTGCCCACAAAAAGAGGTGGAAAAATGGCAAAGAAAGGCAAACGACAAAGTTGGCAATACTTTGAGAAGTTAAACGAGAAGGAGATGAAAACAAACGGCAGCAGGAGTTATAGAAACGGCAGCAGGAGTTATAGAAACGGCAGCAGGCGTTATAGAAACGGCAGCGGGAGTTAAAGAAACGGCAGCGGGTTTAGAAACGGCAGCGGAGTTATTAGAAACGGCAGCGGGAGTTATAGAAACGGCAGCGGGAGTTATAGAAACGGCAGCGGGAGTTATAGAAACGGCAGCGGGAGTTATAGAAACGGCAGCGGGAGTTATAGAAACGGCAGCGGGAGTTATAGAAACGGCAGCGGGAGTTATAAGAAACGGCAGCGGGAGTTATAGAACGGCAGCGGGAGTTATAGAAACGGCAGCGGGAGTTATAGAAACGGCAGCGGGAGTTATAGAAACGGCAGCGGGAGTTATAGAACGGCAGCGGAGTTATAGAAAACGGCAGAGGAGTTATAGAAACGGACAGGAGTTATAGAACGGCAGCAGGAGTAAAGAAACGGCAGCAGGAGTATGAGAAACGGCAGCAGGAGTTAAAGAAACGGCAGCAGGAGTTATAGAAACGGCAGCAGGAGTATAGAAACGGCAGCAGGAGTTATAGAAACGGCAGCAGGAGTTATAGAACGGCAGCAGGAGATTAAGAACGGGCAGCAGGAGTTAAGAAACGGCAGCAGGAGTTATAGAAACGGCAGCAGGAGTTTATAGAAACGGCAAGCAGGAGTTATAGAAACGGCAGCAGGAGTTATAGAAACGGCAGCAGGAGTTATAGAACGGCAGCAGGAGTTAAAGAAACGGCAGCAGGAGTTATAGAAACGGCAGCAGGAGTTATAGAACGGCAGCAGGAGTTTATAGAAACGGCAGCAGGAGTTAAAGAAACGGCAGCAGGAGTTATAGAAACGGCAGCAGGAGTTATAGAAACGGCAAGCAGGAGTTATAGAAACGGCAGCAGGAGTTAAAGAAAACGGCAGCAGGAGTTATAGAAACGGCAGCAGGAGTTATAGAAACGGCAGCAGGAGTTATAGAAACGGCAGCAGGAGTTATAGAAACGGCAGCAGGAGTTATAGAAACGCGAAGCAGGAGTTTAAAGAAAGGCAGCAGGAGTTATAGAAACGGCAGCAGGAGTATAGAACGGCAGCAAGGATTATAGAACCGGCAGCAGAGTTATAGAAACGGCAGCAGGAGTTATAAGAAACGGCAGCAGAGTTATAGAAACGGCAGCAGGAGTTTAGAAACGGCAGCAGGAGTTATAGAACGGCAGCAGGAGTTATAGAAACGGCAGCAGGAGTTATAGAAACGGCAGCAGGAGTTATAGGAAACGGCAGCAGGAGTTTAAGAAACGGCAGCAGGAGTTATAGAACCGGCAGCAGGAGTTATAGAAACGGCAGCAGGAGTTATAGAACGGCAGCAGAGTTATAGAAACGGCAGCAGGAGTTAAGAAACGGCAGCAGGAGTTATAAGAACGGCAGCAGGAGTTATAGATGCACGGCAGCAGGAGTTAAAGAAATGGCAGCGTAGAACGCAGAGGAGTTATAGACGCGGCAGCAGAGGAAGGTTAAAGAAACGGCAGCAG
>NW_019943181.1:38977-44508 GCF_002910315.2 Salvelinus sp. IW2-2015 | reverse complement strand
GGAGTTATAGAAACGGCAGCAGGAGTTATAGAAACGGCTGCAGGAGTTATAGAAACGGCAGCAGTGCCCAGCCTATGACGTCATGGTAACATGGTTCTATTTCTCCTGATCAATTTCTCCCGTTTGTCAGGGACATGAAAATGCTATTATTATATATTTTTTTTACATTCTACTATTTATCTCTTGTGATATTTCCTCTTGTGATTATGAATAAATACAATACATGGACAAAAGTATGTGGACACTCCTTCAAATTAGTGGATTCGGCTATTTCAGCCACACCCGTTGCTGACAGGTGTATAACATCGAGCACACACTCATGCAATCTCCATAGACAAACAATGGCATTAGAATGGCCTTACTGAAGAGCTCAGTGACTTTCAACGTGGCACCGTCAAATTTCTGCCCTGCTAGAGCTGCCCCGGTCAACTGTAAGTGCTGTTATTGTGAAGTGGAAATGTCTAAGAGCAACAACGGCTCAGCCGCGAAGTGGTAGGCCACACAAGCTCACAGAACGGGACCGCTGAGTGCTGAGTGCTGAAGCTGTTTCCTCGGTTGCAACACTCACTACCTGAGTTCCAAACTGCCTCTGGAAGCAACGTCAGCACAAGAACTGTTCGTCAGGAGCTTCATGAAATGGATTTCCATGCCCGAGCAGCTGCACACAAGCCTAAGAACACCATGCGCAATGCCAAGCGTCAGCTGGACTGGTGTAAAGCCCGTCGCCATTGGACTCTGGAGCAGTGGAAACGCATTCTCTGGAGTCACCATCTGGCAGTCCGATGGACGAATCTGGATTTGGCGGATGCCAGGAGAACGCTACCTGCCCCAATGCATATGGCCAACTGTAAAGTTTGGTGGAGGAGGAATAATGGTCTGGGACTGTTTTTCATGGTTCGGGCTAGGCCACTGTCATGATCGTTATAATAACTGGACCAAAGCCCAGCGTGATCTGGGTTCCACATCTTTTTATTACTAGGTGAAACTCACAGCAAAACAAAAATCTCAAAAAAACATTAAATCTCAAAACGAAACGTGAAGCTAACAATAGTGCTAACAATAGTGCTAACAATAGTGCTAACAATAGTGCTAACAATAGTGCTAACAGGCAACTATACATAGACAAGATCCCACAAAGCACAATGGGGAAATGGCTGCCTAAATATGATCCCCAATCAGAGACAAACAGCTGCCTCTGATTGGGAAACCATACCTGGCCAACATAGAAACATAATCACCTAGATGACCCACCCTAGTCACACCCCGACCTAACCAACATAGAGAATAAAAAGCTCACTATGGTCAGGGCGTGACAGCCCCTTAGTTCCAGTGAAGGGAAATCGAGATCGGTGTGGAAGAACTTGACTTGCCTGCACAGAGCCCTGACCTCATCCCTTTCGAACACCTTTGGGAACAGCGAGGCCAGCTTACAAAATTGAACATTCAATTTGCAGTAAATATTTTTGCTAGATTCTTTACATCCACTGGATTTGGGGCTAACGGGATTTCTCTCGGTTTCTCTCTCAATCTTTTCTTGCCAAACTTTTCTTTTGAGATCTCTCTCTCCCTCGTTATTTAGTTTATTATTAGTGTGTTTAACTGATTTAGTCTATTATTAGTGTGTTGTAGATCTACAGTTAAAACACACTAATAATAGACTAAATAACGAGAGAGAGATCTCAAAAGAAAAGCTTGGCAAGAAAAGATTGAGAATGTGCGATAGAGAGAAACCGAGAGCGAGAAGATGAAGACAGGAGCGATAGAGAGGGATGGACAGAGAAAAGAGGAGGCTCACAGGGGGAGGGTAGTGAGAAAAAAGAAGGGATGCGCGATGAGACAACGTGAGAGAGATGAGATGGACCATCACAGCTGGTGTAAACCTGCCTCATATAACCACACTGCAGGAGAACTGTGTGTGTGTGGTGTGCTGTGTGTGTGTGTGTGTGTGTGTGGTGTGTGGTTGTGTGTGTGTGTGTGTGTGTGTGTGTGTGTGTTGTGGTGTGTGTGTGTAGTGTGTGTGTGTGTGTGTGTGTGGTGTGTGTGTGTGTGTGGTGTGTGTGTGGTTGTGTGTGTGTGTGTGTGTGTGTGTTGTGTGTTGTGTGTGTGTGTGTGTGTGTGTGTAAGAGCACAATCATTCTGACCACACAGCAGGAGAACTTTGATAGGCTTTTTAGAAATTATGATTCCACATTTCTTCCTGGTTTTATGTGCCACACTTAAAAAGAGGAGATGGAGAGAGAGGGAGAGAGAGGGTGAGAGAGAGGAGAACAGAGAGGGAGAGAGAAGGAGGGAAGAGAGAGAGAGAGAGAAGAGGGAGAGAGGAGGGTGAGAGAGAGAGAACAGAGAGGGGAGAGAAGGAGGGGAGAGAGGGAGAGAGGAGGGTGAGAGAGAGAGACATAGAGAAGGGAGGAGAAGGAGGAAGAGAGGGAGAGAGGAGGGTGAGAGAGAGAGACAGAGAGGGAGAGAGAAGGAGGGAGACGAAGAGGAGAGAGGAGGGTGGAGAGAAGAGAGACAGAGAGGGAGAAAGAAGGGAGGGAGAGAGAGGGAGAGAGGAGGGTGAGAGAGAGACAGAGAGGGAGAGAGAAGGAGGGGAAGAGAGGGAGAGAGGAGGGTAGAGAGGACAAGAGAGGGAGAGAGAAGGAGGGTAGATGAGAGGGAGAGAGGAGGGTGGAAGAGAGAGAGACAGAGAGGAGAAAGAAGGAGGGAGAGAGAGGGAGAGAGGAGGGTGAGAGAGAGACAAGAGGGAGAAAGAAGGAGGGAGAGAGGAGGGAAGAGAGGAGGGTGAGAGAGAGACCAGGAGGGCAGAGAGAAGGAGGGAGAGAGAAGGGCACGAGAGGAGGGTGAGAGGAGACAGAGAGGGAGAGAGAAAGGAAGGGAAGAGAGGGAGAGAGGAGGGTGAAGGAGAGAGACAGAGAGGGAGACGAGAGAGGGAGAGAAATAGAGAGGGAGAAAAGAGAGAGAGGGAGAAGAGAAGGAGGTGCGAGAGAGAGGGGAGAGAAAGAGAGAGAGCGAAAGAGTGGGAGGAGAGGAGAGAGAGAGAGAGGGAGGAGGGAGAGGGGGCAGGTCGAGAGAGGGGAGAGAGAGAAGAGGAGGGAGGGAGAGGAAGAGAGAGAGGAAAGAGATAGGGAGAGAGGGACGAGAACGTAAAAGTACATGACATATTGATTTTGAATTTTGTCCCCCCCCCCACATACACACACACACATTGTGGTTATGACTCTGCTCGAAACCCATTGGGCCATATTACAACAAGGACTGTTCCTTAAAGAGCCGTAGTGTTTCCACTAATGTATATATTATATCACACTCGCTCATCCGCCTCCCAAAACCCTTGCTTCCATATTATGTTCACCCAGAGGAGATATGAAGCTGTATGGAGAGGTGTTTTATTCTTGTGTTAAACACAGCTGTAATCTACTCTGTCATGTGACAGTTATTAGGTCTTTGTGTTCTCTTGTTGCTTCTATTTGAAACAGGAAGTGGTCTGAATACCAACTATCTGATAGGTAGTAAACACAGAACGCTCAATCCCAATACCCCCTCTTAGCCCCTCCCACTTAGAGGAGAGAGAAAGAGAGAGAGAGAGAAGAGAGAGAGAGAGAGAGAGAGAGAGAGAGAGAGAGAGAGGAGAGAGAGAGAGAGAGAGAGAGAGAGAGAGAGAGAGGAGAGAGAGAAGAGAGAGAGAGAGAGAGAGAAGCGAGAGAGAGAGAGAGAGAGAGAGAGAGAGAGAGAGAGAGAGAGAGAGAGAGAGAGAGAGAGAGAGAGAGAGAGAGAGAGAGAGAGAGAGAGAGAGAGAGCAGAGAGATGAGAGACTCTCAAGAGAAGACAGGCTATGTGCACAATTCCCACAAAATGAGGGTGGAAATTGAGCTGCACTTCCTAACCTCCTGACAAATGTATGACCATATAAGAGCAAATATTTTCCGCTCAGATTACCCAGACCCACAAAGAATTAGAAAACAAACCCAATTTTTGATAAACTCCCAGATCTACTGGGTGAAATACCACAATGTGCATCACAGCAGCAAGATGGTGGTGACCTGTTGCCACAAGAAAAGGGCAACCAGTGAAGAACAAAACACCATTGTAAATACAACCCATATTTTTATGCTTTTTTTTTATCCTTTTGTACATTAACCATTTGTACATTGTACAACACTGTTAATAGACATAATATGACAATTTGTAATGTTTTATTCTTTTGTAACTTTTGTGACTGTAATGTTTACTGTCCATTTTTATTGTTTATTTCACTTTTGTTTATTATCTCATTTCACTTGCTTTGGCAATGTTAACATCATGTTTCCCATGCCAATAAAGCCCCTTGAATTGAATTGATAGAGATAGACAGACAGACAAAGACTGACAGACAGATCCGTCTAGACTGCAGGGTTTTTTAATAACCCACACTTAATAACCCAGGTCTGTCGTCTATCTGTCACTCTCTCGTCTCTCTCTGTCTCTCTGTCTCTCTCTCTCTCTCTCTTCTCTCTCTCTCTCTCTCTCTCTCTCTTGAAGTCACCTGGTTGTTTTATTTAAGACACTAAGTCTACAGGTGTTCGATCTTAATTTTGACCGTGGTTGTCGCAGCAAAATAATCCAAATAATGATTTGAACATTTAGTCCATAAACGTTTTTTGATCGGTGGTTAGGCTATTAGCTTGCCCAAAAAGAGAAAAATGTTTAATACTGTTATTATAACCGTGTATTAGTGGGTTGTTCAGTGAATTTATGTAAATCCTGCATTTCCTGCAGTTCAGCAACAAAAGATCCTCTTCTTCTCCTGCCAAGCTTGGAGCCCTGAGCTGGACACAAATGATTCAACACATCTTACGTTTCTTAAAGTTATACTAACTCAGTTGTATCAGCAGAGGAGGCAAGCACCAAGTCTACCTTTATACAACAGTTTAAATTGGGTGAAAAATAGCAGCAAATAGCCAGAATCACAACACACGACACAGAGATGGCACAGCACTCGCCCATAATCAGTCAGTAGCATAGGGTAATAACAACAGCCCCTGTAATAGTGGTGTAGTGTCGAGAGTGTTGACATACTCTCTCCCCTGTGACCTCTTTCTCTCTCTCCACCTCTCTCTCTCCACCTCCTCTCCCTCTCTCTTTCTGCCTCCTCTCTCTCTCTCTCCACCTCCTCTCTCTTCTCTCTCTCTCCACCTCCCTCTCTCTCTCTGCTCCTCTCTCTCGCTGTCTCTTCTCTCTCTCTGCGTCCTCCTTCTCTCTCACCGTTATGCAATTATTAAGATATATTAAGAGATATTAAGAGATAGAGATATTAAGATTAATTAACGATATATTAAGAGATATTAAGAGATATTAGAGATATTAAGATATATTAAGAGATATTAAGAGATATTAAGATATATTAAGAGATGTTAAGACATATTAAGAGATATTAAGATATATTAAGATATATTAAGATATATTATAAGAGATATTAAGATATATAATGAGATATTAAGATATATTAAGAGATATTAAGATGTATTAAGATGTATTAAGAGATATAAGAATAT
>NW_019943181.1:35225-37725 GCF_002910315.2 Salvelinus sp. IW2-2015 | reverse complement strand
TAAAGCCCCTTGAATTGAATTGATAGAGACAGACAGACAGACAAAGACTGACAGACAGATCCGTCTAGACTGCAGGGTTTTTAATAACTACCACACTTAATAACCCAGGTCTGTCTCTCTGTCTCTCTCTCTCTCTCTCTCTCTCTCTCTCTCTGAAGTCACCTGGTTGTTATTTTAAGACACTAATGTCTACAGGTGTTCGATCTTAATTTGACCGGTGTTGTCGCAGCAAAATAATCCAAATAATGATTTGAACATTTAGTCCATAACGTTTCTTGATCGGTGGTTAGGCTATTAGCTGCCCAAAAAGAGAAAAATGTTTAATACTGTTATTATAACCGTGTATTAGTGGGTGTTCAGTGAATTTATGTAAATCCTGCATTTCCTGCAGTTCAGCAACAAAAGATCCTCAAAGCTGGAGCCCTGAGCTGGACACAAATGATTCAACACATCTTACGTTTCTTAAAGTTATACTTAACTCATTGTTATCAGCAGAGGAGCAGCACCCAAGTCTACCTTTATACAACAGTTTAAATTGGGTGAAAAATAGCAGCAAATAGCCAGAATACAACACACGACACAGAGATGGCACAGCACTCGCCCTGAAGCCAGTAGTAGGTTAATAACAACAGCCTGTAATAGTGGTGTAGTGTCGAGATGTTGACATACTCTCTCCCCTGTGACCTCTTTCTCTCTCTCCACCTCCTCTCTCTCCACCTCCTCTCCCTCTCTCTTTCTGCCTCCTCTCTCTCTCTCTCCACCTCCTCTCTCTCTCTCTCTCTCCACCTCCTCTCTCTCTCTGCTCCTCTCTCTCGCTGTCTCTCTCTCTCTCTGCGTCCTCTCTCTCTCACCGTTATGCAATTATTAAGATATATTAAGAGATATTAAGAGATAAAGAGATATTAAGATATATTACGATATATTAAGAGATATTAAGAGATATTAAGAGATATTAAGATATATTAAGAGATATTAAGAGATATTAAGATATATTAAGAGATGTTAAGACATATTAAGAGATATTAAGATATATTAAGATATATTAAGATATATTAAGAGATATTAAGATATATTAAGAGATATTAAGATATATTAAGAGATATTAAGATGTATTAAGATGTATTAAGAGATATTAAGATATATTAAGAGATATTAAGATATATTAAGAGATATTAAGATATATTAAGATATATTAAGAGATATTAAGATATATAAAGAGATATTAACATATGTTAACATGTATTAACATATATTAAGAGATATTAAGAGATATTAAGATATATTAAGAGATAATAACATATATTAACATATATTAAGAGATATTAAGAGATATTAACATTTCTTTGCACTTTGCTAGTAAAAACAGTAGACAAGAAAAGTAAGTTGCAGGCCAGTCAGTCAGCCAGTCAGCAGCCACAGTGTCAGAGTAGCGCCATCAGCCATCGCAGTAGGCCAGCCAGTTCAGGCAGACAAGTCCAGCCAGGACCAAGTCAGGGCAGTCAGCCAGCCCAGCCCATTTCAGCCCAGGAGTCGCCAGCCAGTCAGCATTTCAGGTGCCAGCCTCAGCAGCTGCAGCCAGTCAGTCAGTCAGCCAGTCAGTCAGCCATTCAGCCATGCCTCAGTCGAGCATTCAGTCCAGCCAGCCGTCAGGCCAATCAGCAGTCAGCCAGCCCATTCAGGCCAGGCAGTCAGCCATTCAGCACCAGCCAGCCAGTCAGCCAGCCAGCTAGCCAGTCAGGCAGTCAGGCCATTCAGTCAGCACACAGCCAGTCAGTCAGTCAGCCATTCAGTCCAGGCAGTTAAGCCATTCAGTCAGGCAGTTAGCCATTCAGCAGGCAGCCAGTCCAGCCAGCCAGCCAGGTAGTCAGTCAGTCAGTCAGTCAGCTATTCAGCCAGCCAGTCAGCCAGTCAGGCGTCAGCATTCAGCCAGCCAGTCAGCCAGCAGCCAGTCAGCCATTCAGTCAGTCAGCCAGTCAGTCAGCAATGCAGTCTCAATTCTTCCACTACAGCTCTGACTTAGCTGATAGCTACTTAAGGTGAGGACAATGTACTTACTATGAGTGGAGATGTGTGGTTGTCTCACCTAGCTTATCTTGGAGATGAATGTCGCTGACTATGAGTGAGATGTGTGGGTGTGCTATATCGCCAGGCTTTATCTGGAGATGAATGTAGGACTATGAGTGAGATGTGTGGGTTGTCTCACCTAGCTATCTGGAGATGAATGTACTGACTATGAGTGGGAGATGTGTGTGGTTGTCCTACCCAGCTATCTGGAGAAAGACATGATGCCAAGTGACTGTATAAAGTTCAATTGACTGGTTAGAGGTTCTGGATAAAAGGTGTCTGCTCCAAATTACTAAAATCCTAAATGTGCACTGATTCGGTGGGGAATCAGGAAACAGCCCAGGGTGCAACTTGGTCTGACCCACCCACCATTCACCAATCAATGGATCTGTCACTGGGAACCCTGTAATCAACGCTCAACGTCTGATTGGTTGCT
>NW_019943181.1:28690-30672 GCF_002910315.2 Salvelinus sp. IW2-2015 | reverse complement strand
ATTTACTCTGTACCGGTACCCCCTGTATATAGCCACCACATTGACTCTGTACATTACCCCCGGTATATAGCCTCCACATTGACTCTGTACCGGTACCCCCTGTATATAGTCTCCACATTGACTTCTGTACCGTAACACCTGTTATATATCTCCTCCACATTGACTCTGTACCGTAACACCCTGTATATAGTCTCCACATTGACTCTGTACTGTAACACCCTGTATATAGCCTCCACATTGACTCTGTACTGTAACACCCTGTATAGAGCCTCGCTATTATTATTTTACTGCTGCTCTCTAATTTTTGTAGGTATTTTCTTAAAACTTCATTGTTGTTTATTAAGGGCTTGTAATTAAACATTTCACTGTACGGTCTACTACATCTGTTCTCATCTTCCTTCTCCTCCCTCTCTTCTCCTCCCTCTCTTCTCCTCTCTACTCTTTTCCTCCCTCTCTTCTCCCCCCTCTCTTCTCCTCTCTACTATTCTCCTCCCTCTCTTCTCCTCTCTACTCTTCTCCTCCCTCTCTTTTCATCCCTCTCTTCACCTCCCTCTCTTATCTTCCCTCTCTTCACCTCCCTCTCTTCTCCTCCCTCTCTTCAACTCCCTCTGAAGAAAATAATGAACGCGGGAGATAAGAGAAATTACATCAAAATGATAGTGAGAGAGATGGAGAGAAAGGGAACGAGAAAGAGAGAGAGAGTGTGACAAAATCTCTGACCTAGCATAAATGGTGAGAGATTCCAAGCGGAGGAAGGAGGGAACAAGTAAGGGACAGAAGTGTATCACATGCAGTATTACCCAACAAGGAGAAGAGAAAGAGAGAGTAGACTGAGGACATAGGAAGGAAGGAAGGAAGGAGGAGATGGAGCGGTATTATTAACCAGACATGTGAGAGAAAACATGAGCGATGGAACGTGAGGAAGAGTGATCATCCAAGACCGAGAACGAACAACAACCTCATCAATAAGAATAATGTACCGTGTTCGACTGTGATTTCTCCCACCTTGCTGGTTGAGCAACAGGACTCTTCTCCTACAGTAGCTCCACTGACCCAAAATGGCCGTCAACAACTCAAAAAAACAACCAGTTGAAACCAGTGAAACCACAGTGAAACTGACCTTGCTGGTTGAGCTGCAGGGTACTCTTGCTCCACTGCGACAGTCCCACAATGGCCACCATCTTAGCTCCAAGGCTGGATCGTCTCTTCTTGTTCCCGGTCAGCGTTCCCGCCTCTCCCGGCCCACCGCCACTGCCGGGACTCTTCTCCAGGCTGTACACGGCTCCCGAGATACTGGAGGACCGGACCACGTTCCCCACCGCCGCCGCCCTCATCACGGAGAGACCGGACATGCCGCCGTGGCCGGGACTGGGCACCTCGACAGAGCTGCTAAGCATCATGGCTACTGGGCAGGTGGAGGCCAGCCAATGGGCTGGCGATGGAAAGGACTGGGATTGGAGGGGGGAGAGAGGAGGTTAGACATTATGTAGGAGAGGCTGGAACAGAGGGGGAGAGATGAGGCTAGAGGCTGGAGCAGAGGGGGAGAGAGGAGGTTAGACATTATGTAGGAGAGGCTGGCACAGAGGGGGAGAGAGGAGGTCAGACATTATGTATGGAGAGGGCTGGCACAGAGGGGGAGAGAGGAGATTAGAGGCTGGAGCAGAGGGGGAGAGAGGAGATTAGAGGCTGGAGCAGAGGGGGAGAGAGGAGATTAGAGGCTGGAGCAGAGGGGAGAGAGAGGATTAGAGGCTGGAGCAGAGGGGGGAGAGGGGGTTAGAAGGCTGGAGCAGAGGGGAGAGAGGGGTTTAGAGGCTGGAGCAGAGGGGGAGAGAGGAGTTTAGAGGCTGGAGCAGAGGGGGAGAGAGGAGATTAGAGGCTGGAGCAGAGGGGGAGAGAGGAGATTAGAGGCTGGAGCAGAGGGGGAGAGAGGAGGTTAGAGGCTGGAGCAGAGGGGAGAGAGGAGTTTTAGAGGCTGGAACAGA
>NW_019943181.1:18690-26190 GCF_002910315.2 Salvelinus sp. IW2-2015 | reverse complement strand
TCCCTTCTCTCTCCCATCTCTTCTCGTCCTCCTCCCTCTCTCCCCCTCTCTCCTCTCTCTCACCCTCTCTCTTCCTCTCCTTCTCTCCCTCTCTCCTCTCTCCTTCTCACCTCCTCTTTTCCCTCCTTTCCTCTCTCTCCTCCTCTACTCCTCTCCTCTCCTCCCTCATCTCCTCCGCTTTCCTCTCTCCTTCTCTCTCTCCTCGCCCTCTCTCTCGTCTCTCCCTTCTCACTCTCTCTCTTCCTCTCCTCTCCGCTCCTTCTCACCCTCTACTCGCCTCTCCTCTCCCTCCTCCCCTCTCCCCTCTCTCCTCTCTTCCCTCCCTCCCTTCTCTCATCTCTTCCTTCTCCACCTCTTCTCTCTCCTCCCTCCTCTCGCTCTTCTCTTCTCCTCCCCCTCCCTTCCCTCCCTCTTCGTCGCACCTTCCCGTCCTCATCCTTACTCCCTCTCTCTCCCTCTCCTACTCCCTCTCTCCTCCATCTCCTCTCTCTCTCTCCCTCTCATCTCTCTGGTCCCCTCTCCCCTTCTCTTCTCCTTCTTCTCTCCCGTCTCTCTCTCTCTCTCTTTATCAATTCAATTTAATTCGAATTCAAGGGGCTTTAATTGGCATGGGAAACGTGTTAACATGCCAACAAGTGAGGTAGATATTAATACAAAGCGACATGAACAATATGGAACAGTAAACATACACTCAGAAGTTTTCAAAACAATAAAGACATTACAAAGTTATATTATATTATACAAGCTCGCCTCTCTCTCACACAATGTACAAATGGTTAAAGCAACACAAGTTAAAATAAATTAAGCATAAATAAGGGTTGTATTTACATGGTGTTTGTTCTTCACTGTGCCTTTCTTGTGGCAACAGGTCACAAATCTTGCTGCTGTGATGGCACACTGTGGAATTTCACCAGTAAGATTTATGGGAGTTTATCAAATTGGGATTTGTTTTCAAATTCTTTGTGGATCTGTGTAATCTGAGGGAAATATGTGTCTCTAATATGGTCATACATTGGGCAGGAGGTTAGGAAGTGCAGCTCAGTTTCCACCTAATTTTGTGGGCAGTGTGCACATAGCCTGTCTTCTCTTGAGAGCCATGTCTGCCTACGGCGGCCTTTCTCAATAGCAAGGCTATGCTCACTGAGTCTGTACATAGTCAAAGCTTTCCATAAGTTTGGGTCAGTCACAGTGGTCAGGTATTCTGCCACTGTGTACTCTCTGTTTAGGGCCAAATAGCATTCTAGTTTGCTCAGTTTTTTTGTTAATTCTTTACAATGTGTCAAGTAATTATCTTTTTGTTTTCTCATGATTTGGTTGGGTCTAATTGTGTTGCTGTCCATGCAGAGCAGAATTAGGCCGAAACCCGCTAATTATCAAAATCCAGAAAAGAGCTGTTAAATTCTACAACCACCTAAAAGGAAGCGATTCCCAAACCTTCCATAACAAAGCCATCACCTACAGAGAGATGAACCTGGAGAAGAGTCCCCTAAACAAGCTGATGCTGGGGCTCTGTTCACAAACACAAACAGACCCCACAGAGCATGTAAACACATTACTCTGCTTATCTTAATCGGCGTAAGGTTAAAATCGAAGTGAGCATTTGCTGATTTTTCTGAGCGAACTTTCTAATTATTGTGACGTGTAAACAGTTTAAATCGGCGTTCCAGCTGTGCGTTTGATCTGCCAGCAGCTTTAGCCTCTTATGTACGAGTGAATTGATTTTAACCTGCGTGTCGTGATTTGGAAGTGAATACGGGGAAAAAACTCAAAGTACGTATCATCTTACAAGCGTTATATCTGTCAAAAACGCTGCGGCAGAAAGTACTAACACATACTGATCACGTTATAGACAGAAGCARGCTACACGGCAGACCAATCAGAACTCATCTCCCCGCCGTTCAAGCCCATTCATTAWCTCAGCCAATCATGGCAAGCGCGAAAGTCCCTGTCTTTTTCTGTGGCTAAACCAATAAGGCTGGTAACTTAACAATTCTATTCGTATTTACAAGTTTGGAATACAAGTTTGTTATTAAGGCACATGAAAGTTCACATGTTCCAGAAGGTTTTTCTGCTAAAAAAAAAAAACAGTTAAAATGCATCTCYTGTGAAGTAGTGACGTGCGACATACTGTACACCTAGTTTCCTGAAACGAGTCACAAATAGTTTTCACATACAAACTTTATGTTTATGTTTGAACTCTGGCAGAGAGAAAATGGAGCAGGAATTGGAAGACAGAAAGAGAAGAAAGCAAGAGATGTGGCTCAACCACCCCCCCCCCTCTGCTCTGTTTCTCTCTCTCCTCTTCCTTCTCCCTCCATCTCTCTCCTCTTCCTTCCTCTTCCTTTACCTCCCTCTATCCCCCAGTACCTCCCTCTATCCCCCATTACCTCCCTCTATCCCTCCCTCTATCCCCCATGACTCCCTCTAACATCTCCCTCTATCTCCTCTATCCTCCTCATCCCCCAAGTACTCACCTCTATTCCCACAGTACCTCCCCTCTATCCCCCAGTACCTCCCTCTATCCCCCAGTACCCTCCTCTATCCCCAGTACCTCCCTCTATCCCCCCAGTACCTCCCTCTATCCCCCAGCACCTCCTCTCTCCCCCAGTACCCCCTCTATCCTCCCTCTATCCCCCAGTACCTCCCTTATCCCCAGTACTCCCTCTATCCCAGTCCCCCTCTATCCCCCAGTACCTTCTCTCTCCCCCACCCCCTTCATTATCCCCCATTAACTCACTCTACATCTCCTCTATCTCCCTCTTCCCTCCCTCTATCCCCCAGTACCCCCATCTTCCCAGTCCCTCCCCTATCCCCAGTCCCCCCTCTATCCCCCAGACCTCCCTCTATCCCCCATTACCTCCCTCTATCCCTCCCTCTATCCCCCATTACATCCCTCTAAACTCCTCTATCTCCCCTCTATCCCTCCCTCTATCCCCCAGTACCTCCCTCTAATCCCCAGTACCCTCTTCCTTCCCTCTATCCCCAGTACTCCCTCTTATCCCCCCAGTACTCCTCTATCCCCAGTTACCTCCTCTATCCCTCCCTCTATCCCCCAGTACCTCCCTCTATCCCCAGTACCTCCCTCTACTCCCCAGTACCTCCCTCTATCCCCCAACCCCCTCTATTCCCCAGTCCTCATCCCCGTACCCTCTATCCCCTACCCTCTAGTACCTCCTCTATCCCCCAGTACTACCCTCTATCCCCAAGTACCCCCTCTATATCCCCCAGTACCCCCTCTATCCCCCAGTACCTTCCTTATTCCCCAGTACCCCCTCTATCCCCCAGCAACCTCCCTCATCCCCAGTACCCCCTCTATCCCCCACTCCCTCTATCCCCCAGTACCCCTCTTCCCTCTATCCGAGTACTCCCTCTATCCCCAGTCCTCCCTCTGCCGTCCCTATCCCCCAGTACCTTCCTCTATCCCCAGCACCTCCCTCTAATCGCCCCAGTACCCCCTCTATTCCCTCCCTCTATCCCCCAGTACCTCCCTCTATCCCCCAGTACCCCTCTAATCCCCCAGACCCCCCTCATATCCCCCAGTACCTCCCTCTATCCCCCAGTACCCCTCTATCCCTCCAGTACTCCCTCTATCCCCCAGTACCCCTATCCGTCTCTTATCCCCAGTCCCTCCCTCTATCGGCCCGAGTACCCTCACCCCAGTACCCCCTCTCCCCCAGTACCCCCTCTATCCCCCAGTTACCTCCCTCTATCCCCCATTACCCTCCCTCTACCCCAGTACTCCCTATCTCCATACTCCTTCCAGTACCTCCCTCTATCCCCCAGTACCTGCCTCTCTATCCCCCAGTACCTCCCTACTCCCATCCCCCAGTACCTTCCTCTATCCCCCATTACCTTCCTCTATCCCCAGTACCCCCACTCTATCCCCCATTTACCTCCCGCTATCCCCCTTTACCTCCTCTTATCCCCCATACCCCCTCTATCCCCCAGTACCCCCTTCTAATCCCCAGTACCTCCCTCTATTCCCCCAGTACCCCCTCTCATCTCCCAAGTACTCCCTCTATCCCCATTACCCCTCTATCCCCCATGTACCTCCCTCTATCCCCATTACCTCCCTCTATCCCCAGTACTTCCCCTCTATCCCCAGTACCTCCCATCTATCCCCCATTACCTCCCTCTATCCCCAGTACCTCCCTCTATCCCCCATTACCTCCCTCTATCCCATATCCCTCTATCCCCATTACCTCCCTCTATATCTCCTCTATCTCCCTCTATCCCTCCCTCTATCCCCCCAGTACCCCCCTATCCCCATACTCCCTCTACGTACCTCCTCTATCCCCCAGTACCTCCCTCTATCCCCCAGTACCTCCCTCCATCCATTATCCCCCTTCCCTTCCTCGTATCCCGGTACTCCCTCTAGCGCCCAGTTACCTCCCTCTATCCCCAGTACTTCCCTTCTATCCCCCAGTACCTCCCTCTATCCCCAGCTACCCCCTCTATCCCCCAGTAACCTCCTCTATCCCAGTCCCTCCCTCTATCCCCCAGTAACCTCCCTCTTATCCCCAGTACCCCCCTCTATCCCCCAGTACCCTCTAATTCCCCAGTACCTCCTCTATTCCCCCAGTACCCCCACTATCCCCCAGTCCCTTCCTCTTCCCCCAGTACCTCCCTCTATCCCCCAGTACCCCCCTCTATCCCCAGTACTTCCCCCTCTATCCCCCAGTACCTCCTCTATCCCCCTCCCAGTACCCTCTACTCCCCAGTACCTCCCTCTATCCCCAGATCCTCCCTCTATCCCCATACCCCCTCTATCTCCCAGTACCCTCTACCCAGTACCTCTCTATCCCCCAGTACCCCCTCTATCCCCCAGTACCTCCCTCTATCCCATTACCTCCTCTATCCCCCCACCTCCATATTGGTGTGCATATAAACATGGTTACTGTCACCAACAGACTGGCTTATTTCCTTGTTATGGTTTGAGTGCAAGTACCTGCTAAACTCTATAGTCATTCTCTCACGCAACGACCACCATTCATTCATGTCTGAGCACAGACCTTCATACGCTGGTCCAGCAACCAACAGACTGTAGAAAGAAAGAAAAAACACACTTCAGGGCCAGGATGTGGGAGAGGAGAAAGTGGAACGAAACACTGGATATATGGAGGGAGGACACGGAGAGATGGTTAAGATATGAATGTTATTTACGTGTCTTGAAGGGAGTGTTTCTGTGTACTTCTCCGAGGAGACACGGTGGTCGTAACATTGCTGCATTATTTAAACGTTAGGGAACAGAAACCTGCTAGATAGAGAAAGATAGAAAACTTGGTACCGGAGAGACGGAGGGTTGAAGTACTATGCTTACCTGAAGGGATTTGATTGTACAGTATAGACGTCTGGTCGAAGACACACAGAATGTTTAAACGTTGTTCCATTAAAACAGTGTCCTAGTTTTACTCCTTTAAATGGGTATGATTCTCCACCACTGACACCCAGAATAGTAGAGGGAGGGAGAGAGATAGGGAGGGAGGGAGATAGGGAGGAGGGAGAGAGATAAGAGAGGGAGGAGGAGGAGAGGAAGAGGGAGGGAGGGAGGGAGGGAGGGAGGGAGGGAGGGAGGGAGGGAGGGAGGGAGGGAGGGAGGGAGGGAGGAGAGGGAGGGAGGGAGGGAGGGAGGGAGGGAGAGAGATAAGGAGGAGAGAGATAGGGAGAGAGATAGGGAGGGAGGGAATATGGAGGGAGAGAGATAGGGAGAGACATAGGGAGGGAGAGAGATAGGGAGGGAGGGAGACAGGGAGGGAGAGAGATAGGGAGGGAGGGAGAGAGATAAGGAGGGAAAGATATGGAGGAGGGAGAGAGATAGGGAGGGAGAGAGATAGGGAGGGAAGAGGATGGGGAGGGAGAGAGATAGGGAGGGAGGGAGGAGAGAGATAAGGAGGGAGAGCATTCTGGAGGATCGAGAGAGATAGGGAGGGAGAGCGATAGGGAGGGAGAGAGATATGGAGGAGAGAGATATGGAGGGAGATGGGAGGGAGGGAGAGAGATAGGAGGGAGAGAGATATGGAGGAGGGAGATAGGGAGGGAGATAGGGAGGGAGATAGGGAGGGAGGGAGAGAGATAGGAGGAGAGAGATAGGGAGGGAGGAGAGAGATAGGGAGGGAGGAGAGAGATAAGGAGGAGAGAGATAGGGAGGGAGGGAGAGGATAAGGAGGGAGAGAGATAGGAGGGAGGGAGAGATAGGGGAGGGAGGGAGGGAGGGAGATAGGGAGGGAGGGAGATAGGGAGGGAGATAGGGAGGGAGGGAGAGAGATAGGGAGATAGGGAGGGAGAAGGAGATGGAGGGAGAGAGATAAGGAGGGAGAGAGATAGGGAGGGAGAGAGATAGGGAGGGAGGGAGATAGGGAGGGAGATATGGAGGGAGGGAGAGAGATAGGGGAGGGAGAGAGATAGGGAGAGACATAGGGAGGGAGAGAGAGGATAGGGAGGGAGAGGATAGGGAGGGAGGGAGGGCCGGATGAGAAATTGAGGCCTAGGTAATGAACCCTCTAGCTACATGTACAATAGGCCTACTGGGACAGAGGATTAGGATACTCATGGACTGTGTCCCAAAAATCTCTTTATTTCTCCAGCAACATCATCTGTAATCAGCATGGCTAGCACAACATTTTGCAGCAATACGCCATCCATCTGGTTTGCGCATAGTGGGGACTATCATTTGTTTTTCACCAGGACAATGACCCAACACACCTCCAGGCTGTGTAAGGGCTATTTGACCAGAAGGATAGTGATGGAGTGCTGCATCAGATGACCTGGCATCCACAATCCCCTGACCTCAAACCAACTGAGATGGTTTGGGGATGAGTTGGACTGCAGAGTGAAGGAAAAGCAGCCAACAAATGCTCAGCATATGTGGGAACTCCTTCACGACTGTTGGAAAAGCATTCCAGGGGAAGCTGATTGAGAGAATGCCAAGAGTGTGCAAAGCTGTCATCAAGGCAAAGGGTGGCTACTTTGAAGAATCTCAAAATATAAAATATATTTTTGATTTGTTTAACACTTTTTTGGGTTACTACATGAGCTGTTCTTGGCTTCTGGACAATACTCTGAATGTCCTTGTGTGGCCCAGCCAGAGCGCGGACTTGAACCCGATCAAACATCTCTGGAGAGACCTGAAATAGCTGTGAAATAGCTGTGCAGCGATTATTCTACAATGTAGAAAATAGTAAAAATAAAGAAAAAGCCTTGAATGAGTAGGTGTTCTAAAAGTTTTGACGGTATTGTATCTCAGAGCCATTTGCATTGCTACTTACAGCCTAATGTTAGCTAGCTAGCTAACATTGAACACGGGTTGGTTAGTTACCTGCAGATTCATACAGGGTAGTACCTTTTTGAGTTGGGATTGTTCATTGTTTAGCTAGCTAGCTAGCTAGCTACTTGTCTAAACAAAATACTCTACTATACACTACACCTTCTGTATCTGTGCATGTACACATACGCTTTTGATTTATTTGATATAGTATGTGTTTACCAGAGACGATAATGTCA
>NW_019943181.1:13711-18155 GCF_002910315.2 Salvelinus sp. IW2-2015 | reverse complement strand
CCAGTACCCTCTATCCCCAGTACCCCTCTATCCCCAGTACCTCCCTCTATCCCCCAGTACCCCCTCTATCCCCCAGTACCCCTCTTATCCCCATTACCTCCCTCTATCCCCCCACCTCCATATTGGTGTGCATATAAACATGGTTACTGTCACCAACAGACTGGCTTATTTCCTTGTTATGGTTGAGTGCAAGTACCTGCTAAACTCTATAGTCATTCTCTCACGCAACGACCACCATTCATTCATGTCTGAGCACAGACCTTCATACGCTGGTCCAGCAACCAACAGACTGTAGAAAGAAAGAAAAAACACTTCAGGTGCCAGGATGTGGGAGAGGAGAAAGTGACACGAAACACTGGATATATGGAGGGAGGACACGGAGAGATGGTTAAGATATGAATGTTATTTACGTGTCTTGAAGGGAGTGTTTCTGTGTACTTCTCCGAGGAGACACGGTGGTCCGTAACATTGCTGCATTATTTAAACGTTAGGGAACAGAAACCTGCTAGATAGAGAAAGATAGAGAAACTTGGTACCGAGAGAGACGGAGGGTTGAAGATTAACTATGCGTACCTGAAGGGATTTGATTGTACAGTATAGACGTCTGGTCGAAGACACACAGAATGTTTAAACGTTGTTCCATTAAAACAGTGTCCTAGTTTTACTCCTTTAAATGGGTTAGATTCTCCACCACTGACACCCAGATATGTAGAGGGGAGAGGAGAGAGATAGGGAGGGAGGGAGATAGGGAGGGAGGAGAGAGATAAGGAGGGAGGAGGGAGGGAGGGAGGGAGGGGAGGGAGGGAGGGAGGGAGGGAGGAGGGAGGGAGGGAGGGAGGGAGGGAGGGAGGGAGGGAGGGAGGGAGGGAGAGAGATAAGGAGGGAGAGAGATAGGGAGAGAGATAGGGAGGGAGGGAGATATGGAGGGAGAGAGTAGGGAGAGACATAGGGAGGGAGAGAGATAGGGAGGGAGGGAGACAGGGAGGGAGAGAGATAGGGAGGGAGGGAAGAGATAAGGAGGGAAGAGATATGGAGGAGGGAGAGAGATAGGGAGGGAGAGAGATAGGGAGGAGAGAGATGGGGAGGGAGAGAGATAGGGAGGGAGGGAGGGAGAGAGATAAGGAGGGAGAGCATTCTGGAGGATCGAGAGAGATAGGGAGGGAGAGCGATAGGGAGGGAGAGAGATATGGAGGAGAGAGATATGGAGGGAGATGGGGAGGGAGGGAGAGAGATAGGAGGGAGAGAGATATGGAGGGGGGAATAGGGAGGAGATAGGGAGGGAAGATAGGGAGGGAGGAGAGAGAGATAGGGAGGGAGAGAGTAGGGAGGGAGGGAGAGAGATGGGAGGGAGGAGAGAGTAAGGAGGAGAGAGATAGGGAGGGAGGGAGAGGATAAGGAGGGAGAGGATAGGGAGGGAGGGAGAGATAGGGAGGGAGGGAGGGAGGGAGATAGGGAGGGAGGGAGAATAGGGAGGAGATAGGGAGGGAGGGAGAGAGATAGGGAGATAGGGAGGGAGAGAAGATAAGGGGGAGAGAGATAAGGAGGGAGAGGATAGGGAGGGAGAGAGATAGGGAGGGAGGGAGATAGGGAAGGGAGATAATGGAGGGAGGGAGAGAGATAGGGAGGGAGAGAGAGATAGGGAGAGAGCTAGGGAGGGAGAGAGATAGGGAGGGAGGAGATGGGAGGAGATAGGGAGGGAGAGAGATAGGGAGGGAGATAGGGAGGGAGGGAGCCGGATGAGAAATTGAGGCCTAGGTAATGAACCCTCTAGCTACATGTACAATAGGCCTACTGGGACAGAGGATTAGGATACTCATGGACTGTGTCCCAAAAATCTCTTTATTTCTCCAGCAACATCATCTGTAATCAGCATGGCTAGCACAACATTTTGCAGCAATACGCCATCCCATCTGGTTTGCGCATAGTGGGACTATCATTTGTTTTTCACCAGGACAATGACCCAACACACCTCCAGGCTGTGTAAGGGCTATTTGACCAAGAAGGATAGTGATGGAGTGCTGCATCAGATGACCTGGCATCCACAATCCCCTGACCTCAAACCAACTGAGATGGTTTGGGATGAGTTGGACTGCAGAGTGAAGGAAAAGCAGCCAACAAATGCTCAGCATATGTGGGAACTCCTTCACGACTGTTGGAAAAGCATTCCAGGGGAAGCTGATTGAGAGAATGCCAAGAGTGTGCAAAGCTGTCATCAAGGCAAAGGGTGGCTACTTTGAAGAATCTCAAAATATAAAATATATTTTTGATTTGTTTAACACTTTTTTGGGTTACTACATGAGCTGTTCTTGGCTTCTGGACAATACTCTGAATGTCCTTGTGTGGCCCAGCCAGAGCGCGGACTTGAACCCGATCAAACATCTCTGGAGAGACCTGAAATAGCTGTGAAATAGCTGTGCAGCGATTATTCTACAATGTAGAAAATAGTAAAAATAAAGAAAAAGCCTTGAATGAGTAGGTGTTCTAAAAGTTTTGACCGGTATTGTATCTCAGAGCCATTTGCATTGCTACTTACAGCCTAATGTTAGCTAGCTAGCTAACATTGAACACGGGTTGGTTAGTTACCTGCAGATTCATACAGGGTAGTACCTTTTTGAGTTGGGATTGTTCATTGTTTAGCTAGCTAGCTAGCTAGCTACTTGTCTAAACAAAATACTCTACTATACACTACACCTTCTGTATCCTGTGCATGTAACACATACGCTTTGATTTATTTGATATAGTATGTGTTTACCAGAGACGATAATGTCAAGAACATGACCTGTACCAAAGTCAGATTAGGTTATAACGTTAGGCCAACGAGAGACTGACCAAGTTTTTAAAAATTCCGGTAGAATGCCCAGCTTTAATTTCATCACACTCACAACCGTAAGCTATTTTCTGTAATTAGCTTGCTATTAACTTGTAAATAATGATCTTGTTGTGAATTTATTTTACTGTAGTAATGAAGACAAATATGCTAAAGTGAAGACGTTGTCAGCTATGTGAAATGGTCACTATTTGAACTGGCTAGCCAGCTAACTTAACATTAGCTAGCCAACTAACTTTACATTAGCTAGCCAGCTAACTTAACATTACCTAGCCAGCTAACTTAACATTACCTAGCCAGCTAACTTAACATTAGCTAGCTAGCTAGCTAACTTAACATTACCTAGCTAACTTAACGTTACCTAGCTAGRAAAAAAGCTAGAAACGAACCAAAACATAGTTTAGAAAGTTGTTTTTAGTTGCCTGGTTTGTTAGATTGACATACAGTGCCTTCGGAAAGAATTCAGACCCCTTGAATTTTTCACATTTATGTTATTGTAACACAACAAAATGTGGAAAAGTCAATGGGTCTGAATGAAGCCTCCCGAATGGCGCAATGGTCTAAGGCACTTCATCGCAATACATGCTGACACGGTCGCCAGGTGTACGGTGTTTCCTCCAACACTTTGGTGCGGCTGGCTTCTTTCCGGATTAAGCGGCAATGTGTCAAGAAGCAGTGCGGCTTGGCTGAGTTGTGTTTTCAGAGGACGCACAGCTCTCGACCTTCGGTTGCAATGATGGACAAGACTATAACTACCAATTGGATACCATGAAAAAGGGTTAAAAATAAAAAATATATAATAATAAACTTTCAAAGCAGAATTACTTTCCATTGTTCCTCAACTGAAGTGCATGATATAAAATGTTCTAGTTCTGAGTCTGTACTTTTATCCAATGTAAAAAACGATTTAATTTTGCTACGTAAGACCGAAATGAGTTGGTCGGTCACATATGGTTGTACTTGTTCAATAGAGCCATTGGACTTGTCTCAATGATGTTCCTATCTGCCACACATTGCAGGATATGTAGGTTGACTAATTTTCCCTGGCTTTTGTAAAGACTACAGCCCTACTTCCTTGTTCCGACCATCGAGGGCAGGCTTTTGGGGGCGGTAGTAGTTTCTACAGCTTCACAGGAGCTATGTTACCATGCACTGTCTATCTGAGACGGCTAGCGAAATATATGTTTTGCTAACGGTAGCTATCTAGCAATATAGCCAAGCTCTCTTTTCACACGAGGCAATGTGGTTCAGTAAAGTATAATTTTGTGATTGATTCGCATAACTGGGCTTGCTAGTAGCACTTCAAGTTGAGCTAGCTAGCTTTGTTGCTATGCCCAAATGTACTGTAGCCAAATGTTATAGATAACTAGCTAGCTTTGTTGCATCTCATTAGGGCCAGGAGTAAAACTGGAGAAATGTTAAATGTCTGCCAGGCTTCATTCTGTTCTGTCTGCTCCATGTGTTAGACTTCATTCTGTTCTGTCTGCTCCATGTCATATCAGGCTTCACTCTGTTCTGTCCTGCTCCATGTCTACAGGCTTCATTCTGTCTGTCCTGCTCCATGTGTTAGACTTCATTCTGTTCTGTCCTGCTCCATGTCATCAGGGCTTCACTCTG
>NW_019943181.1:7802-11186 GCF_002910315.2 Salvelinus sp. IW2-2015 | reverse complement strand
CAGACACTCACAGACACACACACACACACACACACACACACAGTCTTGTACAGCTAACCTTGTGGGGACATACAATTCAGTCCCATTCAAAATCCTATTTTCCCTAACCCATAACCCTAAACCTAACCCTAATCCTAACCCGTACTCTTACCCTAACCTTAACCCTAACCCTAACCCTCACCTAACCCTAACCCAAAAACCTCAACTTTATCCTAACCCTAAACCTAACCCTAGCTCTAACCCTAACCCTACAACTACCCTGTCTAACCTTAATATTTAACTTATTCTAACCCTAACACTAATTCTAACCTTAACCCTAAACCCCCTAGAAATAGCATTTGACCTTGTGGGGACTAACAAAATGTCCCAGCTGGTCAACTTTTTACTTTGTTTACTATTCTTGTAGGGACTTCTGGTCCCCACAAGAATAGTTAAACACGTCCACACAACACACACACACACACACACACACACTCACACACTCACACACACACACACACAACACACACACACACACAACACCACACACACACACACACACACACAACACACCACACACACACACACAACACACACACACACACACACACACACACAAACGTTTATACCTCTCATCTGAGTTGTCTTCTCCAACCCCACAGTGTTTCTACAGCTAGTGTACATGTCTGTATATACCCATCTCTAGGTTTGATTATGTGTTTTTATTTACGCACAAGCTGCAATCAAACGTCCCCCACAGGGATATTAAAGTTATGATCTCATCTCAGTGTCTTATTGTCTCTCCTGGCTTACTGGTTGTCTCTCCTTATTGGATCAGTCTTATAGTCTCTCCTTATTGGATCAGTCTTATAGTCTCTCCTGGCTTACTGGTTGTCTCTCCTTATTGGATCAGTCTTATAGTCTCTCCTTATTGGATCAGTCTTATTGTCTCTCCTGACTTACTGGTTGTCTCTCCTTATTGGATCAGTCTTTAGTTTAAGTCTCATTCTCTCTATTGGATCAGTCTCATAGTCTTCCTTATTGGATCAGTCTTTATAGTCTCTCCTATTGGATCAGTCTTATAGTCTCTCCTTATTGGATCAGTCTTATAGTCTCTCCTTATTGGATCAGTCTCATAGTCTCTCCTTATTGGATCAGTTCTTATAGTCTCTCCTTATTGGATCAGGCTTCTGTCTCTCCTTATTGGATCAGTCTTATTGTCTCTCCTTATTGGATCAGTCTTATTGTCTCTCCTTATTGGATCAGTCTTATAGTCTCTCCTTATTGGATCAGCTTATAGTCTCTCCTTATTGGATCAGTCTTATAGTCTCTCCTTATTGGATCAGTCTCATAGTCTCTCCTTATTGGATCAGTCTTTATTGTCTCTCCTTATTGGATCAGTCTTATTGTCTCTCCTTATTGGATCAGTCTTATTGTCTCTCCTTATTGGATTCAGTCTTATAGTCTCTCCTTATTGGATCAGTCTTATAGTCTCTCCTTATTGGATCAGTCTTATTGTCTCTCCTTATTGGATCAGTCTATAGAGTCTCTCTTATTGGATTAGTCTTATTGTTCTCCTTATTGGATCAGTCTTATAGTCTCTCCTTATTGGTCAGTCTCATAGTCTCTCCTTATTGGATCAGTCTTATAGTCTCTCCTTATTGGATCAGTCTCATTGCCTCTCCTTATTATGGAATACATCCTGGTGGACGATATTACTTAGGCATAGTTTGAGCCACACAAACGAATGCCTCTAGTCGTCCATCTGAATATCTGCTGGCAGAACTGTTTCGGAGATTAGGCTACACTGGGTTAGTAAAAGATAAACCGTCAAGATAGATAAGTCTACCCAGTGAGCACAAGACATTGAATAGACGTATTTTCAACGTCTTTTGCTCACTGGTCACGCTGTATTGGATGAGTGCGCACGCTAGCAGGTTTTATCTGAAAATAAATGATAACATTTCACAAAACAGCCAACATTTCGGATACCAATACTAGTGTTTTCTATGTCCCTAAACCCTCTCATTAATTGAGGAGAAAAGCAACTGCAGACACATACATTGGTATCTGTAAGAAGTTAGTCAACACGCCTTGTAAATGACTTGAGTCTCCCTCATGAGCTTGTTCAGGAAAGAAAGGCAGTGATGTATATTTCCACTAGATCGATAGTGTTGTGATGGAGCCACCATGCCTCCATCTTGGCACTCAGCCACCATTGACATTTTCTTAGCTCACAAAGTATAGTATGTGAGCTAAACACAAGAAGAAAAATGAATGTACAAATGCTTGGGATTACTAATGTTACTGTCCACATTACAACAAAATAAACACTTAAAATTGTATGTAATTTTGTCAATGAAACATTTAATTGAAATACTGTAGAATTCAATTCATTCCTATGGAGGACTGCCCCTTACCAGGGAGTAACAATATGGCCGACCAGTGGATTCAATGGCCAATACATAGCAACAAAAACTATCTAGGGTATGTATACACATCATTAACTACGATTCCTTGGTGGTAGCAACAATACAACCATCCCTGATCTGATCATATTAAATGCAATGGCCTACGGTAAAGAATAATCCATAACAAATAGAAATATTAGCATAAAACAAATCCAAACAGATAACCAACTAATTAAAAGCTGCAGGCTTTTTTGCTTCTCCCAGTGTTTGTTTGCTGTACTATCCAGCGGTTTTAATAAAACGTTTGGCTATGTTTATCCACGGTAGTCAAGCTATAGCCTATTCAACAACAACAACAAAAAAACAATTCTAAACGAGATTTAATCAATATTATCATTATCATAGCGCATCATCTGTTTATGAAACCGGAGCAGGTGCCGTATAGGGAATAACCGGATCATTTCTTCAAATGAACATGAAATGCAGAATCAAAAAACAATTCACTTACCGTTTACAGCTACGAGCGTCTAACGAACTGTAATCGATTGTCCGAAGTTGTCAAATAACGGTTTGTTTCTGCTGAATCGTTAAGAATGTCATATTTTGGATTATATTTGGGTTTTGCTGCTGGTGCGTGAGGATAACGATGCTTGTCAACGGTTCTCGGTTTGCTGGTGTCTCTGAATCCACAAGGCGTAGNGTCTCTCCTTATTGGATCAGTCTTATAGTCTCTCCTTATTGGATCAGTCTTATAGTCTCTCCTGGCTTACTGGTTGTCTCTCCTTATTGGATCAGTCTTATAGTCTCTCCTTATTGGATCAGTCTTATTGTCTCTCCTGACTTACTGGTTGTCTCTCCTTATTGGATCAGTCTTATAGTCTCTCCTTATTGGATCAGTCTCATAGTCTCTCCTTATTGGATCAGTCTCATAGTCTCTCCTTATTGGATCAGTCTTATAGTCTCTCCTTATTGGATCAGTCTTATAGTCTCTCCT
>NW_019943181.1:0-7500 GCF_002910315.2 Salvelinus sp. IW2-2015 | reverse complement strand
AACTCCCTATCCTGGCCAAAGTCTATGAACCCCTAGTGAACTCCCTATCCTGGCCAAAGTCTATGAATCCCTAGTGAACTCCCTATCCTGGCCAAAGTCTATGAATCCCTAGTGAACATCACAGTCTAAAACCGTCTTCATTGAACAGAACATACTGAGCAGGGTTCAGTCTGGCTTTAGATCGGGGCACAGCAACGTAACTGCAGCTATGGCAGTGGCAAACGACATCATTAATGCACTGGATTAAAAAGCAACATTGTGCTGCTCTGTTTGTGGATTTATCAAAAGGCCTTTGATTCAGTTTACAATGAATTGTTGCTAACTAGACTCAGTAACATTGTTCTCAGTGAAGGGGGGCAGTACATTGGTTTAGGAATTATCTTTCTGACAGAACACAATGTGTTATATACTGACAATTACAAGTCTAGCTGTCTAGAGATTAATAGAGGTGTCCCCCTGGGTTCCGTTATAGCTCCTGTGTTGTTCTCAATTTGTGTTAATGATTTGGAGAATGGGATGCAACCAGCAAAGTTACATCTATATGCAGATGATACAGTCATATATTCATGTGCTCCTTCTATGGTTCAGGCTGTTGAAATGATAAAATGGCGCCGAAGAGGATGGCTGACATTTTCTTCCCCGTAATCAATTGTGCTATTTTGTTCGTTTTTTTTTTTTGCGTTGTTCGTAACTTATTTTTGTAACTTATTTTGTACATTTCAGAATGTCAATTTGGTGATGGTCTATCACTGTTTAAACATATTGCAAATGGACGCAAGTCACCGTCCGTCAGTCAATTAGATATCATTCTGACACCAAACTGATACAAACCATAAATGATGGACATTATCGAACAAAACAAACATTTATTGTGGAACTGCAATTCCTGGGAGTGCATTCTGATGAAGATCATCAAAGGTAAGTGAATATTTATAACGCTATTTATGACTAATGTTGACTCCACCATGGCGGATATTTCTTCTGGCTGGTTCGGGCTTCTGAGCGCCGTTCTCAGATTATGCTTTTTCCGTAAAGTTTTTTTGAAATCTGACACAGCGGTTGCATTAAGGAGAAGTGTATCTAAAGTTCCATGCATAACACTTGAATTTTCATCAACATTTATAATGAGTATTTCTGTGAATTCATGTGGCTCTCTGCAAAATCATAGCATGTTTTTGAACTACTGAACGTAACACACCAATGTAAAATGAGATTTTTGAATATAAATATGCACTTTATCGAACAAAACATACATGTTTTAACATGAAGTCCTATGCGTGTTTATCTCTATTTGTGCTTTTTGTGACTCTTTGGCGGGAAAAATGGCTGGGTTTTTCTGTGACTTGGTGGTGACCTAACATAATCGTTTGTGGAGCTTTCGCTGTAAAGCATTTTTGAAATCAGACACTGTGGCTGGATTAACAAGAATTGTATCTTTAAAATGGTGCCCAATACTTGTATGTTTGAGAAATTGGATCTATGAGATTTGTATTTGGCGCCCTGCAATTTCATTGACTGATAGCGAGGGGTTAGCCGAACCCCAGTCCTAGACAGGTTAAGGCACAGGAAGCTGAAAGTAAACACATATCCTCATTGGGGTAGGCTAAGGCTTTACATTAAGAATTGACTGTGTTTTCACAATCTGCAGGTTGGGTATATCGAAACCACTTCCGGTTGCTCCAGGAAGCTTAGAATCAACACAGGTAGACCTCATAGTGGCCTGATGAATTGTCATCGAAGACAGGTTCATTAGACATTCATAACCCACATAGGCTTCAGGTTGAATATAGGGGAGCAGGCAATGTATTCCTCTGGGGAGACATGTCATTGTAAACTGTTTGATGTAAACACCCTGTTTTGACTGTTAAGAGTTAATTCCACACGGTCAAGGTTAGGCTTGCATAGATCGGGAGGAACGTTCCTGAGGTCGAATTGTGCTTCTAACCCTAACGGTTCTCCCGCTGTCACCCAAAAGCACCTGAAATTTAGGGCCAGGTTTAATTTTGGGCCTACTTTTTTGAACGGTTGCTGCGCTCAGACCGAGCGAGCTACAGCCAAGCGGGGCATCTCATTGAACTCAGCACATCCTTGAGATTATGGTAATGCTATTGCAGGCTATGTGTGACTTCAAGACCCGCACTGTGTCACTCCATCCTTTTATGTGGTGTGTGTGTGTGTGTGTGTGTGTGTGTGTGTGGTGTGTGTGTGTGTGTGTGTGTGTGGTGTGTGTGTGTGTGTGTGTGTGTGTGTGAGAGTTTTTCTTTGACATCTGTTGGGAGAAATGACTGATTTACAGTTCATGAGGGTTGCCTAATCACACATATGAAGTTTTGGAAGATGTTACCTTTTTAACCTTCAAAACAGCCCTATGACTATAATTTAGAGGCTTGCGGTTGACACAGGAAGCTGAAAGTGAACACAATCTCCTTGGGTAGGCTCTTACAGAATTTTGAATTTTAAGTCTTTCGTTAAGAACTGGACTGATTACAGAGGGTTGAATGAGTGTGTGTGATTTCAGAAAATCACAGAAAAGTCACAGAAATCTCACAGAGCTCCGAAACCCACCTTCAAGATTCGTCTGAACACGCCGCAACTGATCTGTAACTTTTTTGGGGGGGAAAAAACACATTTCTTTTGACCTCACAAATTGTACATTGTATGATTTCTCTTAAATTGCGATAGATAAATGTCTGGTTCTTTTTTTCCTGAACGTACTTTGACGTGAAGCGGTCAAATTAGCGCTCTATTTCGTTTTGAGGCCTCGACGCCATCTTGTTTCTGGGCAAACAGCCATTAGTCCAAACCTATGCTCACCAATGTTTCGTCTTTGAAGTATTTTCCATTTAGGAGAAATGGCCATGGTGATTGGGGATGGTTTTGTACATTTGCAATAAGATTCCATTCGCATCTGTGGAATTTACCGGGAAAGGGAAAAATGAACAAATTTGAAAATTTGTATCAGATGGTAAATCCTCTACCCGACCTTCCTGTAGACGTATCTACTGTATCAGATGGTAAATCCTCCACCCCGATCCTTCCTTGAGACGTATCATACTGCATCAGATGGTAAATCCTCCACCCGATCCTTCCTGTAGACGTATCATACTGCATCAGATGGTAAAATCTCTACCCGATCTTCCTGTAGACGTATATATGTATCAGATTAAATCCTCACCCTGATCCTTCTGTAGACATATCATATGTATCAGATGGTAATCCTCCACCCTGATCCTTCCGTAGACGTATCATACTGTATCAGATGGTAAATCCTCCATGATCCTTCCTGTAGACGTATATACGTATCAGATGGTAAATCCTCCACTGATCCTCCTGTAGACGTATCAACTGTATGCAGATGGTAAATCCTCCACCCTGATATTCCTGTAGAGATATATAGTATCAGATGGTAAATCTCCACCCTGATCCTTCCTGTAGATGGACTCAGACAGAAAGCATCAGCAGGTGTGTAATGATCCTCCACCCTGATCCTTCTGTAGCTGGAACTCAGACAGGAAAGCCATCGAGGGTGTGTAATCGATCTCCACCCTGATCTCTCGTAGCTGGAACAACGGAAAGCATCGGCAGGGTGGTGTAATGATCCTCCACCTGATCCTTCCTGTAGCTGGAACTCAGACAGAAAGCATCGGAGGGTGTGTAATGATCCTCCACCTGTCCTTCCTGTAGCTGAACTCAGACAGGAAAGCATCGGCAGGGTGTGTAATGAATCCTCACCTTGATCCTCTGTAGCTGGACTCACAGGAAAGCATCGGCAGGTGTGTAATGATCCTCCACCCTGATCCTTCCTGTAGCTGGAACTCAGACAGGAAAGCATCATGGGTGTGTAATGATCCTCCACCCTGATCCTTCCTGTAGCTGGAACTCAGACAGGAAAGCATCGGCAGGGTGTGTAATGATCCTCCCGTATTTAGTGTTGCCTTCACGAGAGAGAAGAGGAAAACATCCTATAGCTACCTTTCAAAGATTGCATCAATCTGCCGAGCCATCCTTCCTCTTTTATCTTGTCCTCTCTCTCTCTCTCTTCTCTCTCCTCTCAGAACACAGGGCGGCCGAACAGACGCAGAGGCAGTAAGTCAAACCTTCACTAAAACTTCCTACCGATCTATTAAATACTATATCTTAGGCAAAACTTGGAAATACCACACTGTATTTGTGAAATGAAAGAAAATGTGTTTCTATATGGTGCTTTTTTGTAAAAAATGCATGGCTCTCAGCAGCGTCAGTGAAAGTGATAGTTATCAGACACACAGAGTTGCAGTAGTTGGCAAAGTCAGTGTTCCCATTGTGCTGGAAGTAGACCCGAGCGATGAACGTGAAGGTGTTGTTGCAAGGCAGGATGGGGGTGGGTGGGGGGGGGGTGTGGCTGTATTGGTGGAGGTGAGGGTGTGTTGGAGCGGGGTTCAGGTGTGTTTAATTGAGTAATTCCTAAGGGTAGCTAGGTATGTCTGATAGAATGGACAGCCCAAAGAAAGAGAGAGAGCGAGAAGAGAGCGAGAGAAGAGAGAGAGGGGGGGAGAGAGAAGAGAGAGTGAGAGAGAGAGGGGGGGGGGAGAGAGTGATCGAGGGGGAGAGAGAGAGAGAGATGATAGAGGGGGAGAGAGAGAGAGACAGAGAGAGAGAGAGAGAGAGAGAGAGACGAGGAGAGAGAGAGGAGAGAGAGAAGGAGAGAGAGAGATAGAGGGGGGAGAGAGAGAGAGAGAGAGGAGAGAGAGAGAGGAGAGAGAGAGAGAGAGAGAGAGAAGAGAGAGAGAGAGAGAGACAGAGAGAGAGAGAGAGACGAGAGAAGAGAGAGAGAGGAGGAGAGAGAGAGACAGAGACACAGAGAGGAGAGACAGAGAGAAGAGAGAGAGAGAGAGAGAGAGAAGAGAGAGAGAGAGAGAGAGAGCGAGAGAAGAGACGAGAGAGAGAGACAGAGAGAGAGAGAGAGAGAGAGAGAGAGAGAGAGAGATTAGAGAGAGAGAGAGAGAGAGAGAGAGAGAGAGCGAGAGAGAGAGAGAGGAGAGAGAGAGAGAGAGAGAGAGAGAGAGAGGGAGGAGAGAATTACGGCGTCCCACTGGCACAGACGTCTATTAGGATTTAATTTGGTTGAGATTCAGGTTCAAAGGTTAGAAAAGACTAAACCGTTGCCCCTACGTTGATGACTTTTGTAAATCAATCAGTTATCCACATTGATTCAACGTGATCCCTGTTGAATTATGTGGAAACAACGGTGATTCAAACAGTTTTTGGTGTGTGTGGTGTGTATATGTGTGTGTGTGGTGTGTGTCTGATGTGTGTAGACAGGCCAGAGAGAGAGTGTAGGGTGAAACTGGCGAGCAACTCAGCGTGAGCAGAACGTCGCGGTGAGCAGAACTCAGGTCGCGGTGAGCAGTCAGAACTCAGTCGCGGTGAGCAGAACTCAGGTGTAGCGACAGTCGGTGAGCGAACTCAGGTCCGGTGAGCAACTCAGGTCGCGGTGAGCGACTTCAGGTCGCGGTGAGCAGATCAGTGGTGAGCAGAACTCAGTCGGTAGCCGACTCAGGTCGGGGAGCGACTAAGTGCGTGAGCAGAACTCAGGTCGCGTGAGAAACTGCAGGCCGTGAGGCAGATCGGTGAGGTGAGCAGAACTCAGGTCGCGGTGGAGCAGAACTCAGGTCGGGTGAGCAAACTCAGGTCGCGTGAGCAGATCAGGTCGCGGTGAGCAACTCAGGTCGCGGTGAGCAGAACTCAGGTCGCGGTGAGCAGAACTCAGGTGTCGCGGTGAGCAGAACTCAGGTCGCGGTGAGCAACTCAGGTCGCGGTGAGCCCAACTCAGGTCGCGGTGGAGAGAACTCAGGTCGCGGTGAGAGAACTCAGGTCGCGGTGAAGCCAACTCAGTCGCGGTGAGCCACTCAGGTCGGTAGCAGATCAGGTCGCGGTGAGCAGAACTCAGGTCGCGGTGAGCAGAACTTCAGGTCCGGTGAGCAGAACTTCAGGTCCGCGGGTGAGCCAACTCAGGTCGCGGTGAGAACTCAGGTCGCGGTGAGCCCAACTCAGGTTCGCGGTGAGCGAATCAGGTTCGGAAGCCCAATACAGTCGCGGTGAGCCCAACTCAGGTCGTGCTTTTGTGATGACTTCAGGATGGGATGGTCCTATTCCTCAGCCAACACATCCCTGACTCACTACTGTGCATTCCTCCAAAATACTCTAGACATGAATGAACCAGGAAGCATGTGGTTTTGACACAGTTAAACCTTTCTGGACAGGTTTCTCAGACCCAATTAAAGCAGGTCCTGGACTAACACCCTTAATGGCAAGTCACCATTTAGAAATTGTTTGTCCATGACAAGGCTTAATCTGGATTTGGGAATCGCCTTCTGAGTAATATCTTTAGACCATCAAACGTATATTAATGTATTAGCACCTGTAGGTTTCAACCACGTTAACAGACGACAGGTTACCCAGACCAGCGGACACGTTGATGAGGCAGTGAACCAGTCCCACAGGCTGTCAGTCACAGAACGTGACAGAATACAATGTTCACGCATACTGTGGTCTAGCTAGTCTGTCTCCATAGTCTCCTCACTGTGGTCTAGCTGGATGTCTCCACAGGTCCTCACTGTAGTCTAGCTAGTCTGTCTCCACAGGTCTCCTCACTGTGTCTAGCTAGTCTGTCTCCACAGGTCTCCTCACTGTGGCTACTGATGTCTCACACTAAATATATCTCCATACTGTCTGTCTCCACAGGTTCTCTACTGCAGCTCCAGGTCTATATCTTCCTATCTGAGCCACTATGAACCTTGTGAACAACCAGTGTTCCTGACGACTCTCCCAGCCCAGCAGGCCAGTAAAGCTGGGCTGTACTATACCTGCAGGCAGAGACAGGCGCATCACTCAATGGTAATCACCATACTCATCTTCCTGGTGATCTCTAGTCTAGAGAATAATTTAGTTCAGACTACATCATCCAGGTACTGCTGTGCAGGTTTTCGTTCTATAGCGCACTTGAATTAACAATCGGCTTCTAATCAAGACAATGCCATGTTGAATCAGGTGTTTGTGTGGGCTGGAACAAGACCCTGCCATGTTGAATCAGGTGGTTAGTGTGTTGGGCTGGAACAAGACCTGCCATGTTGAATCAGGTGGTTGTGCTGGCTGGAAAAGACCCTGCCATGTTGAATCAGGGGGTTAGTGCTTGGCGGAACAAGACCCTGCCATGTTGAATCAGGTGGTTAGTGTTGGGCTGGAAGCAAGCCCCTGCATGTTGAATCAGGGGGTTAGTGTTGTGGGCTGGACAGAACCTGCCTGTTGAATAGGGGGGGTTAGTGTTGGGCTGGACATGACCTGCCATGTTGATCAGGGGGTTAGTGTTGGCTGGAAAGACTGCCATGTTAATCAGGGGGGTTAGTGCTGGCCTGGAACCAAGACCTCTGTGATGGTGGTAGGCTGTGGAACCCCCATTAAGTCCGTGGTTACGTGCTGGGTGGACAAGACCTGCATTTGAATAGAGGGTTAGTTGCTTGG
>NW_019943180.1:190609-191220 GCF_002910315.2 Salvelinus sp. IW2-2015 | reverse complement strand
AGAGAGAATGTACTACTGTACACACCAGGCATGGTTAGAGCCAGAACAGGTCCTAACACAGCAGAAGTCTTTCCCACTCCAGCCAGGTTCTGAGCACGCACCCTGAACACATAGGACCTGCCTGCAATCAGACCATTGACCTGGAGAACACACACACAAGGAGGGAGAGGAACAACACACATTGCTGTTAGCTAACACACTACAACTCTACTATCTGGCTTTCCAGGAAGCCATCACATGGCTTTGTCCTTAACTACTTGGAATCGATGGAACGCTAACCTTGGTGGCCTTCCCAAGGACCACTATAGAATGCTAGACAGGTATGGGTATAGACAGGGTCCTCTATGGCAGATATATAGACACATCCTAACCTTCATGTACTTCAGCTTGGTGGCCTTCTCATGTACTCCCTTCCAGTCCTCCCCTGCCACGGCCTCCTTGATGTCCACATAGAAGCCGTTGACAGGAGTACGGCCATCGAAGGTAGGAGGTTCCCACAGCAACACCAGGGAACTGTCACGCACCTCCAACACATGGAGACCATGCGGAGCACCTGGAGAGACAGACAGGTAGACAGAGAGACAGGTAGTTACTATACTGTAACACCTCCA
>NW_019943180.1:189514-190408 GCF_002910315.2 Salvelinus sp. IW2-2015 | reverse complement strand
AACACCTCCAACACATGGAGATCATGAGGAGCACCTGGAGAGACAGACAGGTAGAGGTTACTGTACTGTACATCCGTTCCTAAGTGACCATGTGACATGACCATGTGACTTGACCAGAGGTTTGGGGTCAATTCCAATTAAATTCCAGTAAGAAAGTTAACCAAATTCCAATGTTCCTAATCGAAAGGCATTGAAGATAATTGGAATTTCGGTGTACTTCTTCAATTGTAATTGACCACAACCCTGCTTAACCAGGAGAAACTGCAAGTTCTGATCCTGTGAGGAATTGTTTTGGGGTAGGGTAGAAGGGTAGGTGGCTTAGAGATTGTTCATTCTTTACACTCCAGGGATAGGGTATAGGTTAAAGGGTATAGTGTATAGGGTAAGGTTAGGGTATAGGGTAAGGTTAGTGTATAGGTTAAGGTTAGGGTATAGGGTAAGGTTAGGGTATATGGTAAGGTTAGGGTATAGGGTAAGGTTAGGTTAAGGTTAGGGTACCTGGCTTAGCAATAGTCCATTCTTTACACTCCAGAGCTGCGCTGGGCAGGGAGGCCTCACTGACACCGGCCATGTTGATGGCTCGCACTTGGAACTGGTAGAACAAGTTCTCCTTCAGGTTCTCTGCCTGGACACACACAGGAAGGACACACACAGGAAGGACACACACAACACACACAGGAAGGACACACACAGCACACACAGGAAGGACACACACAACACACACAGGAAGGACACACACAGGAAGGACACACACAGCACACACAGGAAGGACAAACACAGCACACACAGGAAGGACACACACAGGAAGGACAGACACAGGAAGGACACACACAGGAAGTACACACACAGCACACACAGGAAGGACACACCCAGGAAGGACACACCCAGGAAGGA